>NC_067168.1:23902187-24103672 GCF_903995435.1 Acomys russatus | reverse complement strand
AAAACAGAGAGAAGGGGAATCAGGAAGGCTAGGACAGAAGAGAGCACAGCCCAGTGTCCGGAGCAGCGCCTTACTATGAACAGAGAAATGACAGGAATCGCCACAGGCTGTGTGTGCTTCAGCTTGCATCTCTGTTGCCACAGCCAAGTCACTTACTTCCCTAAACTGCTTTCACTCTGACTACATCTTCTTAGAGCATGCGCTTGAACTCCACAAGCACCATCTCACCATTTGTAGTCCTTGCCATTGAATGCACGAAGCAGACCTCAGACCTTAGACGAATAAAGACCCTTAACTTACAGTGACGGAAGCATGCACCGGCTTTCACGGACTGGACCACTGCTCTCTTCTACTGCGATTTCCTCCTCTACTTTGTTTCTTAGCGTGTGAATAGCACAAGAGCGTGATTACAGGGACCATAGTTATACTGACGGGGGATTATTTCTCGTGTATACTTTATAAACCCCCATGAAGGAAGTGCTGTAATCTTTGATTTACAGATGGGAAAACTGAGGGAAAAAGCTTAATAATCTCTCTAAATGGTCAACTCTAAAAGTGCCATGGCTCATCATATATAAGTTTCCCGAGGCAGACACTTGTGTATTGCTGTTGATCTGGGAGTCAGCCCACGGGTTCTAGGCTCAGTGTAGAAACTGGCTCTTGCTGTCTTAGAAAAGCCATTTAGTACTTCCTCTGCCCTACCCTGCACACAACAGTAATGGCAATGTCACCATGCCGGGCACAGTCGCCAGAAGCATGCCTGTAATTGGGTGAGATTGGATTTATTGACTCCTTGCATCAAGTGGGAACGTGTTCCACTAAGTGCCAGTGTGAGGTGCCTGGGTAAGAAGGCGCGACAGGACTGTGGCTCAGGGTTAGTGAGACTAGAGTCAGTCTGTCAGCTCGTCTACTCCTGTCCAGAAGGCCCCTAAACCAGATGGAGCCTGAATCTGCAGGCAAAATCACTCACATTCCCCTGCACAGGAGGGTGGGAGGCTGCTTTTTTTTTTTTTTTTTTTTTTTTTTTTTCCCAGTTTGGACAAGGCTCTGGTCCGAGTTCCAGCATCATGAAGCAGTATTACTTTCTGCTCTGATCCTTCAGAGCCACCGTGGCCCTGACTCCTGCTGGTGCTCTGTGGTGCTACTGATGTACAATGGAACATCCAGGCCCAGCTGATGGTGCCACACCCTTCTACTGTTTTTTTTGGTGGCAGGGCAAGGCTCCTGCGGGATCCAGGGGCTGTATTCAGTCCATGCAGGCATTAAATCCTGTCTTAGCCATCTTTTAAAAAGCTATTGGCATGGGTACCAGCAGCGGGTACCAGAAGCCTTGTCTGAGTTTATTTACTAAGAGAGTGGAGGCAAGCCAAGAAGACAGGCACCAAGCAGGAGCCATTTGATCATGTTTCCAATGCGCCACCTCTCTGGAAAGATCCTCCTGGACCTCTTGGTGTGTGTTCCTAAAGCCTGGACTTGCTTTGTTTTTCAGCTCAAAGACCGCCCTCCGCATAGGGAGCAGCGACACTCAGCTAGAGGAGCCGAAGTCCATGGCTGCCAGCAGCCACCTAGTTAACCACCTCACCTGCCCCATGTGCAACCGGCTGCGCCTGCACTCCTTCATGCTGCCGTGCAACCACAGCCTGTGCGAGAAGTGTCTGCGGCAGCTGCAAAAGCATGCCGAGGTCACTGAGAATTTCTTCATCCTCATCTGCCCCATGTGCAACCGCTCGCACTGCATGCCCTACAGCCACCAGATGCACCTGCCCGAAAACTACCTGCGCGGACGCCTCACCAAACGCTACATGCAGCAGCATGGCTACCTCAAGTGGCGCTTCGACCGATCCTCAGGGCCCATCCTCTGCCAGGTGTGCCGCAGCCGGCGCATTGCCTACAAGCGCTGCGTCACCTGCCGCCTCAACCTGTGCAAACGACTGTCTCAAAGCCTTCCACTCCGATGTAGCCATGCAGGACCACGTCTTCGTCGACACCAGCGCGGAGGATCAGGACGAGAAGATTTGCATCCACCACCCATCCAGCCGCATCAGCGAGTATTGCCGCAGTGACAACCAGCTCCTCTGCACCTTCTGCAAAGTCGCTTTCCACAACGGCCACGACACGGTCAGCCTCATAGACGCCTGTTCCGAGAGGTCTGCAGCCCTCTTCAGTGCCATCGCCAAGTTCAAAGCAGGTCCTGGTCGGTTTCCCTCCTGCCTCTTCCCCCTTCAGAGTAACTCCCAACTGTGGAAAATACCAGAAGATGGTGCTGGGCGGGGCTTGGGGGAGGTGGGTGGAGGAACCTATTTCGGAGCCTTACTCCTCCAGGTGGAGAAATCCAGACACTGGGAGACCCTGAGATGGCCTGCAAGCCACTGTCACAGGGTCCATGACAGCTATCACCAGCCATTTAATGTCACCAAGTCACTGTGCCTCTATGACTCAGTTTTTCATCTATAAGATGGGAAGGATAGTGGTAGCCCCCTCATTCAGTAAATGGGAAGAGTAAACGATTTAGTCTTATGAAACATGTTCTTCTGGGGGTTGGGGAGGGGGCAGCACCTGAGGTGTAATAAGCACATAAAGATCTTGTAATCTTTGTTACAATTTTCCCGAACTTTGGCCTCATTTTCCAAAGAGGAAAAATAAGCAGTTTTCTCCAGTCACATCCTGAAGTTCTGTTTTTTACTGAGCATGGCAGTTATTTTCACCTCCCACCTCCCCATTTTGCCAGGGGGGGGGGGTTGATATTTTAATCCAACTCTGAGAGTCATCTCAATTAAAGTTATCTACCGTGAACTTTCTGTCCAAGTGCAGACAACAAATTGAGTGGGCTATTAAATGGGTGCATAGTAAGAGGAAAACTCCAAAACAGCCAATAATATTCTGGCCAACCACTGTTTTCCTTCTGTCTGTCTGCACGGTCACAGTTGCTCATAGTGGCTGTACAATACAATTTCTAGAAACAAAACTGACCCTGCTTTTTATGTTGGAGCCAAGTACAACAATATTTCATAAAATTCAGTAAAGCATTTGTAATTTTGGAACGTGTGTTTACCAAGTCAGCTATGTCTTCATCCCCAGTTAGACCTAGAAATCCATTTAGGGAATGGCTCCATCTATAGGGGACCTTTCCATATAAGCCTTTGTCTTAATCAGGTTCTCTATGGCTGTGATAAAGCACCACGACCAAAAACAACTTGAGGAGGAAAGGGTTTGTTTTATTTTTTTCACTTCCGCACCACCGTCTATCACTGATGGAGGTCATGGCAAGAACTTAAGACAGGAGCCTGGAAACACAAGCTGAAAGAGAAGCCATGGAGGAATGCTGCTCATGCCTTGCTCATCCGTGCCTAGCTTAGCCTGCTACTTTATACCATGCAGGACCACCTGCCCAGAGGTGACACTGCCCACAGTGAGCTAGGGACATCCCACATCAATCATCCATCAAGAAAATGCCTTCAGACTTGCCTACAGGCCAATCCTGGGCAGTCATTTTCTTCTTTCCAGATAACCCCAGCCAGAATGCTTTTGGACTATACCATGTCCAGTCTCAGTCATCACACAGTGTAGACGCTAGACTCCCTTGATGGATGAGACGACTGTGCTTAAATGAAGTGGTCAGCACAAGGCAGCTAGTAAGCTGCATACCCAGTCTCCCCAACACCAGTGCTATGGACAGTGACAAGACTCTCCAACCCTAGAAAGCATGGTTGGGGGGAGGCTGGGGGACCAATAGCACGTATAGTCTATATCTATAAGGAGTGGCCTACCATCAGTGGCTAAAGACTACTAGATGGAGCTTTGTTTGTAAAGTAGTATTTAGTAGTTGTCAGAAATGTCTTTCTTTCTCTGCTACAAGAGAGACATGTGCCAGAGAACAGGGACATGGAGAGGAAAAACAAAGGGGAATTTAATTAAACAGCCTGTTCTAGCCTGTGTCAGCCCAGCTCCAAGTGTCCTCTGTCTGTCTGTCTGTTTGTCTGTCTCTGTCTCTGTCTCCCCCCACCCCGGTGCGCGCTCTCTCTCTCTCTCTCTCTCTCTCTCTCTTCTCTCTCTCTCTCCTCTCCTCCCCTCCCCTCCCTCCCCTCTCTCTCCCCCTCTCTCTTCTCTCTCTCGCTCCTCTCCTCTCCTTCCTCTCCCTCTCTCCTCTCTCCTCGTCTCTCCTCTCCTCTTCTCCTCTCCTCTCTCACTCTCTCTCGTCTCTCTCTCCCCTCTCTCGTCTCTCTCCTCTGCTTTCCTCTTGAGCTCCACAGAGATGGTTCAGTTTTGATAAGGGATTTGACATCTGGGGAGATGAAAAATTTTCATTCGAGTGACCACACGATTGTTTTTCAGTTCAGTCGATACGGAAATGCGAGTAACGACTGATGGAATTCAACATCTTAAAAAGCAGCTTTAAGGCGGACAAAGAGGCAAAGCGGAAGGAGATCCGTAACGGGTTTCTCAAACTGCGAGCCATTCTCCAGGAGAAAGAGAAGATCATCATGGAGCAGATAGAGAATCTAGAAGTGTCCAGGCAGAAGGAGATTGAGAAATACGTCTACATCACAAATATGAAAGTCAACGAAATGGATGGCCTGATCGCCTACTCCAAAGAAGCGCTGAAGGAAACGGGCCAGGTGGCGTTCCTGCAGTCCGCCAAGATTCTGGTGGACCAGTCGGGAGGGGCATCCAAACCAACCAAACTTCAAAACATGGCCCGACCCCCAGCTGCGGCTGCACTCCCTTCACCTGCGCTGCCGCCTCACTGAGCGTCGCTGATTGCTGAACTCTCTCAAGCCATCCCGAACTCTTTACTCTTCTCCATTCCTTCACGGGCCCCAAGAAAAGCCTGGCTCTCGGCGGAGCTGCCCTCTGACGCCTTGCCACCCAGTAACCACCCCTATCCCACTCAGAGATGATGATTGCCAGGAAAGGTCAACGTTCACAGCACCCATAGACCCATAACAAAGAGCCTCTGAAAGCACAAGCTTCTGCCTGTGGGGATAATGGAATATGTTGACATTTAAGGAGCCCGTCAAATGTGGCAGGGTCAGAAATCCCTGCTGTGGTCCAGCCGCCCTCTCTCTGGCCTCTGCCCATGGTGGGCATCCATAACAGAAGGTTGCCTAGGCAATGCCTGAGCAGTGTGCCTCTAATCACAACTGATGTAATTAAAACTGGAGACCTTTAGAGCATGCTTCAAAGAGAAGCAAACCATGCTGCATCCAAGGGCCCTTTCTCCGGATGCCTGCAAGGAAACCCCATCTCAAAGTTTCTGGGTCTCTCTGCTCACACCTACTTGGCCAGCTTCCCATGCCTTCCCAACTCTCAGACACAAAGAAGGTTCCATTGCCTTCCTTGTTTGAGTTTCTTTTTCCTATTATCTTGTTCTCTCTCTCTCTCTCTCTCTCTCTCTCTCTCTCTCTCTCTCTCTCTCTCTCTCTCTCTCTTTCTCTGTGTGTGTGTGTGTGTGTGTATGCACATATGCATACACATGTATGTGTGTGTGCACATGTGGACATGCACACTTTAAAAACAAAACCTTTCCCTGTTTTTCAGATCTGGGAGGTTTCCTCCACACCACCAAGCAATCAAAATGGCCTGTTTGCTCAGCTTTAGTTAACGAATACATGAAGAACGCCTACAGCAACAGCAGCAAGCTGTTGAATGACCTTGCTCCTAAGCCTCACCGGCACCCTACACAGTTCTGTTCTAGGCAGCCCTCCTCCAGTTCCAAGAATGTGCTGTTTTTATACTCTCTGCTCCATGTTTAACGTTCCAGAAGATCTTTTCCTGAAATAAAAGGAAACGTGTTGGCACCTTCTTTTTCTCCTTCCATACATCTGCAAATGATTAACTGCAATTCAAAAAACTTTCCACCAGGGGGTGGTAGACAGGGGCGCAGTGCAGTTCTCAAATGGTTTGAGTCCATCCATTCCCCAGACCCAGGCCACCCTCCCTGACACCAAAATATGTAGGTTTTCGCATATATATATAAACTGTATGTGTTTGCACATAACCCGCTTACATCTTCCCATCAAATCATCTCTACGTTTAATACCTAACACAATGTAAATGCTATGTAAATAGGTATTATTCAGGGAATTGTGACAAAAAAAAAAATCTATGCCTGTTTAGTACCAGTGCATTCTGATCTAATATCTTAGATCAGAAATATTTAAATCAGGATCCACGGTTCGTTGAATCTTTGGTTGCAGAGCCTGTGGGTGCAGAGGGCCAGCTGTATGTGATAATGTCAGGGCCGAGCAACAGCATCTGTTTGTTCAGCTCCTGGGGCCGAAGAGATTACAAACAAATCTTTTTCTGTATCTTTTTGCTTTCCTTCTATTTTCAAAAGGGAATATATTTATTCAATAATCGAAAAAGAAATGCATTGGAAATGTTTTTTTTTTGTTGTTTTTTTTTTTTTTTTTTTAAGTTCTCATGATAGGAAAGCAAACGGCAGAGATAGCAACAACAAGCAAATGGGAGCCTGGGTAGCGCCTATTACTTCCAGTGAATACACTATTCTGTTCCATGGTGCACATGACGTTTTCAGGAGCCCTTGATACAATCACAGCCTGGAGCCTGCCCATTCCATTAAGCGGCTGCTGACTGAATGGCCGTCCTCACTGTGGCCACACTCTGCGAGTTAGGTGGGCTCATGGGATAGGCTCTACGTGTCGTAGCTGCAGCCTGCACTTCAGACTCCCGTGCTGTCCTCTGGCCTCAAGACAGCCTTTCAATCTTTCACGTCCATCAGTGTGTGTGCAGCAAAACTTAGAGGCAGGATAGAAAGGAAGTGGGCAACTGTGGTGTCTTTGCCCTCGCTTTATCCTCTCAAGTCTAAATAAGATTTACCACTGGGGTTTCCAAGCTTTACATCAGATCTGCCAGTCTGAAAAAGTGACAATGAATAACATCTCCTGAAATAGCAGGTGTAAAGAAGCGTTATGTGTCCATGTTCTGGCTATTATAAATAAGGCAGCTATGAACATGGTTGAGCATATGTCCCTGTTGTGTGGTAGGGCATCTTCTGGGTATATTCTAAGGAGTGGAATAGCTGGGTCTTGAGGAAGCCCTATTCCCATTTTTCTGAGATAGCACCAGATAGATTTCCAAAGTGGTTGTACTAGTTTGCATTCCCACCAGGAATGAAGGAGTGTTTCTCTTTCTCCACATCCTCGCCAGCATGTGGTGTCAGTTGAGTTATTGATCTTAGCCATTCTGATGGGTGTAAGATGGAATCTCAGTGTCATTTTGATTTGCATTTCTCTGATGATTAAGGAGGTCGAGCATTTCTTTAAGTGTTTCTCAGCCATTTGAAATTCCTCTGTTGAGAATTCTCTGTTTAGATCTGAGCCCCATTTCTCTATTGGGTTATTTGGTTTGGTGGTCTTTAATTTCTTGAGCTCTTTATATATTTTGGATATTAGACCTTTGTCAGATGAAGGGTTGGTAAAGATCTTTTCCCAGTCTGTAGGCTGTCACTTTGTTCTCTTGACAGTGTCACCTGCCTTACAGAAGCTTCTCAGCCTCATGAGGTCCCATTTATTAAGTGTTGACATTAAGGCCTGGGCTGTTGGTGTTCTGTTCAGGAAGTTGTCTCCTGTGCCTATGTGTTCCAGACTCTTCCCCACTTTTTCCTCTAACTGGATTAATGTCTCTGGTTTTAGGTTGAGGTCTTTAATCCACTTGGACTTGAGTTTTGTGTATGGTGACAAATAGGGGTCTAATTGCATTTTTCTACATGTAGACATCCAGTTCGACCAGCACCATTTGCTGAAGATGCTGTCATTTTTCCATTGAATGAATTTGGCTTCTTTGTCAAAAATCAAGTGACCAAATGTGTGTGGATTAATCTCTGGGTCTTCAGTTTGATTCCATTGATCCACTAGTGTCCCTCAGTAGAAGAATGGATAAAGAAACTGTGGTACATTTACACTATGGAATACTACTCAGCTATTAAAAACAAGGAATTTCCGAAATTTGTGGACAAATGGATTGAACTAGAAATTATCACAATGAGTGAGTTCACCCAGAAGCAAAAAGAGTTAAATGGTATATACTCACTTATATCGAGACACTAGTCCAAGGGGTACGTCCCCATGAAAAACTTTACCTACCAGGAAAGTGGGTCAGAGGGGAGGACATCCTATTGAGACTTTAGGTGTGAGAAGCCTGGGAGAATGAGGAAATAGAAGGATCCAGAGGGTCCTGGAAAACTACAGGCAGGTCTGGGCCCTGAGGTCCTCCTCAAACTATGGCACCAGCCAAGGAAAATATAGGCAGTAAACTTCGAACCCCTACCCAGACTAGCCGATGGACAGGACATTCTCCACTGTTAAGTGGAGAAGGAGATCTGACTTTCACACAAACTCTGGTGCCCCATATTTGACCATGTCCCTTGGATGGGGACGCCTGGTGGCACTCAGAGGAAGGATAATAGGTCACTAAGAAGAGACTCGATACCCTATGAGCATATACAGGGGGAGGAGGTCCCCCTCAGTCACAGACATAGGAGAGGGGAATGGGGGGGGGAAGCGGGAAGGAGGGAGGAATGGGAGGATACAAGGGATGGGCTAACAACTGAGATGTAATTTGAATAAATTAATAATAATTTAAAAAAAGAAGCGTTATGTGAAAGTATTATGTTGGGATTCCTTCCACAAAAATAAAATAAAAATTAGTATAATCTTCATAAGAGGTAAGAGTTCATTGCTATTTCAGCAGTCTCACTTTTAGGAATATGTTCTATGAAAATAATATGTGTATAAAGATAGATGTCAGGTATTGTTTAAAACAACAACACACACACACACACACATACCCTCAATGCATACCATCCAAGGTCTTGGTTAAACAGTGCTATAGCCTTGCCTTAAATGCTATAAAATCATAAAGAGCAATGGGAAAAGTGCGTATGTATTGAGATGGAAAGATATCCAGTGTTCTGTATACAGCTTAGAGAGGCAGACAGTATGGGAGAGCTAGTACAATCCTACGGGACTTTTCTTTCGGTTGGGACCCTTCCTCTGGTTGCATAAAGCTCCAAAGCTGGGAAGGAAAGGGCTACGTAGACACTCATTTTCAAGCAAATCTCTGGGCGTGGCATACAGCTCCTGTAAAAATCCAGCAGTCAGTCACAAGCTAGAAGAGTCCCGGGAGCGGCTCACTGAACACAAACTAGACCCTGCCTCCTCCTTCCCTTTCCAATGAGGGGCAGGAGTGCTCCCTCAAGACAGGAAGGGGAGAAAGGTCTCAAAAGAGGGCGTGTTAGGAAGCCTCTGCCACCCCCAGAATGACAGGATTATAGCTGGCTAGTGTTCTGTGAGCAAATGTCCCTCCCCCAGGCAGGGGAGCTCTCTCCACTGATGCGTTGCTGTAGCCTAGTGGCAAACAGAACATGCCCACCACTGCGTCCCTGGGACCTGGACACAGTCATAGGACTTGCTGAGGGTATGTGCGGTATGAGCAGAGGCTAAAGTTGTGTGTGGAGGGTAAGGTTTGTTGCTTTGCACTTCTGTCATCTCCTAGGCACTACATCCATGGAGTAGCTGTCAGTTTTCATCTTTGGTGTAGACCTACAGCTCTCAGCCTGTGGTTAACGACCGTTCCACAGCGGTCGCCTAAGACCATCGGAAAACACAAATCTTCCCATTACAATTCACAAGAGAAGCAAGACTACAGTTATGAAGTACCAATGGAGATAATTTCATGGTGGGATGGAGGGGGGCGGGGGTCACCACGACATGAGGAACTGTATGAAAGGGTCACAGCATTAGGAAAAGTTGAGAACACTGGTCGTGATGGAGACACACGGTTCGATCTGAGCCTAGCCATAAAAAGCCAAGACCAAACAGAACCACAGCTTCAGCCAAGCTGCTTCGGCAAGGCCAAGTTGTGCTGGTTAGACTGCGGCCCGTGATGGTGAGGATAAATGCACATAGTTACACGTGGCTGGGTTTGGGGCGGTTTGTGATAGCAGTGATTGTGCCAGTAGTTAGTTGATCCCTGCACAAAGGGAGACGTTTTCAGACATTGATAACATCCCTCTGGGAGTCTGGAACATAGTGTAGAGACTCATGATCGATTCTTGCCTGGGAAATTATGTAAACTCAGTTTGCTCAAGGAGAGATGCGATGAAGCTGGACTCTCCGTACTGCCACTTTAAGAGGAGCAAGGGTGTGCAGTTCTGGTGTGTCGAGTGGACGTCACAGGACTCAGCTCCAGTCTTTCCGATGGAATCAAGCTCCGAAAAGTGTTACATGTGAGAAACCCATCAGTAAAAGGGCATGGCGATTCATTCAGGAGTCAGTGGTACAGGAAGGCTGGATGACAGCTAGGAAGAGGGAGAAGTCACCATGTCCTGTCTCTTTAGCGATCCCTAGATATCTGGGCCACTCTAACTGGAAAGCATGGGAGGCATGAGATAATACTCAATTTTTGTATTTCAGTTTGATGAGTCATTTTGACACATGAAAATGAGATCATTGTAACTGACAAGAGACTAAGACTTATGGAATCCTTAGGAGGTAACATCATGGGGACAGTGAAGAGATCTGACAGGCGGCATTTGAAAGCAGTGATGGGATCTTAATCCATTCAATAAAATGGTTATGCCGTTAGATAACTCATAAGTATGCATATGTACATTTTTAAGTGTGTAATGGTTGTACAGCTTCTCTTCAATTTACAGTGGGCTTCTACTTCCAATAAATCCATTCCAAGTTAAAGATTCTATGAGCCAAAGATGTGTTTAAGACACAGAACCCACCAGACATCCCAGCTTAGCTGAGCTTCCTTTAAACAGGTTCAGAACATTGACTTAACACAAAGCCTATTGTCTAACAAAGAACTGCGGGTAGCACGTAATTCACTGGAAACATGATGAGACACCAAACGCAAACATAATCCCTGGCGGCATAGTACACAGGAGCCCATTGTTTCTCCTGGTGACTGCATGACTGCATGGCTGACAGGGAGCTGCAAACCCCTCCTCCCACTGCCCAGCTTCACGAGAGAGTGTTGTGCCAGATATGATTAGCCTAGAAAAAAAATATTCAAAATGTGCACCATCGTCTCCAAGTTCATCCAGCTTAGAATAGAAAATGGTAAGTTGAACTAAGACTGTTGCCTTAGTATATATAGTAGCGTGGCCTTAAAGCTTCAAAATGGAGAAAGTGGATATCTGGGGTGGGTCGGAGAACCCCTGCCATAGATATAAATCCTGTGCTTCTTCCTCTTCTTGGTTCCCTTGGTTCTAACGGTACAACCATCACACAGCAAATCTCCCTGCAAATGCTCTGCCTGCGGCAGAGATTATTTTATAGCTTTTTATTTAATATTCCTTTGAGAGTTGCCATTTGCTTTTACAGAGTATTACCAAGAAACAAAGACAACAAAATATGTTTTTATTGCTTCAGCACTTCAGCTGTTTCTCTTGGGCATGAGTACTGATCAAACCAGACCCTGCAGACGACAGCACTAGACTGAGGAGTCAGGGAACAAGGGTCTTGTGTATTAGGCGTCTCAGACGCCCGGGGTGGCCTGAAGCATGCTCTTCATTGTATTTTACTTCTCCTGTAGGGTACACCTAAAGCATCCCATGTGGCAGACCATGGTTTGTTGGGGAAAAGCCCTGCACTGGCCTGACAGTCAGGACACCTGCATGCTAGTCTTCCCTGCTCCTAAAACCCCAAGAAAATCATTCACTGTCCCAACACCCATTTCCTTGTCTTTAATAACAAAACAAACTGAGTCTTCTGTGCTGGAGTGAGTGTGCAAGTGTGCAAGGTCCCATGCAGCTTTGTGTGTCGGAGGCTTGGTCCCCAGCTGCTGGTGCTGGAACAGGAGGTGGTGAGCTGAGCATGCAGAGACTGGCGACAGGAAGTAGGCTGTAGAAGGCATACCTGTGTAGGGAATGTCACTCCCTCCTCACTTTCTCTATCCCGCTCTTTTTTCCAGCCTCCGCGCAATGAGCACCTCTTCCACATGTTCTCCGCCATCATCTGCTTCACCCTAGCCAGAGAACAGCAGAGGCAAGTGATCATGAACTGGAAGCGTAAGCCGGAGTCAACCGCTTCTCCTTTGAGCTGTTTCTTGCAGTTATTTATCACGGCTGTGAGAAAACTAACATTCCCTCCACCATCCTGGGTTTGGTTGTTGGTTATTATAGACGGCAGATAGATAGATAGATAGATAGATAGATAGATAGATAGATAGATAGATAGATAGATAGATAGATAATAAGTGACAGATGATAGATAGATAGATAGATAGATAGATAGATAGATAGATAGATAGATAGATAGATATGATATAGGTATAGATTGCTGTCTGTTTGTCTGTATTTTGTCCAAAAAGACAGTAGTTCAAACAGCCATTCATTTCACTCATGATTAAGTATCCTAAGAAGTTGACAAGAACTCATCTGGTTACTTCATCTTAGCCTGCATGACATCAGCTGTGGCCTTCACGATGGAGATTCAGTTCTGTAATGACATTTCATCCTAGAGCCTAAACCTTCATCTTGGACCTTCTGTCAACTGCAATCTCAGAGTAGTCAGACTTCTCTACATAAAGGCTGGAAAATGACAGGCAGGATGGTGAAGCTTTTCACAACTATTGACTCGTTCCAGAGCTGGGCAGCAATGCTTCTTATCCTACTGGTCAGAGCAGCCACGGCCCACCAAGATTCTAGGATGTAGAAATGAGCGCCAGCTCTTGATGGAGGCATGCCAAGGTCACACTGCAGAAGAGCAGACGGAATGGCAGATATTGTCAAGGCTTCCCTGGAAAAGAAAACCTGTCACATATTGTTTTTGTCACTATTCTGCATAAAAACTATGACAGATGGAGAAACTCTGAAAACTTAAATCTTCCTGCTTTTCTCAAGTGCCATTAAGACTTTACTTTGATTTTTCCATTTTCATTCTTCTTCAGTTTGTGTGACTTTGAGGTGATCCATGTGTCTAGTCACAGCCTAGCTGCAATGTCTGTCCTTTAGCTCACCTGCAATTGAGACTCACAGCAATTCTTTTAAGAGGAAAACACAGGGCTCCTTTGTCAGAGAGACTTTCTAGATTAGTCATGGCCTGGTAGATTAGTATCTAAGAATTGACAACCTAAAATCAACACCATATGATAAGAAATGTGTCACCATGTCTCTCCTGGTGGCCATCCATCTCTCCTCTACCCTGAGACAGGCTGACATGGCATGGACCTTCTGTGACCTTGCTGGGAACGACAGCCAAGGAGAAGGCACTTCTAATCACACACTAACTCTTAAAGTCTCCTGCAAAGAAATGAGCCAGTCCCACAGCCCCAACACCAGCCACATGGCACATCTGCTACCAAAGGAATAGATGTGTGTGACAATGGGCAATGACAGAGACACCTCATTTGTGGTGTTATTCTTATATAAGTGAGGGACAGAGCAAATGGCAACCCTTTGTTCATGCTAGCTTGATACCTGGCTTGGTGGCCAAAGCTGCTTTATGCAAGTCAAATCCAAGCAGAACAGACCAGGAGTAGGAAGACAGACAGAGACCTGTAGACCACTGTGCCACCCACAGACCTGCCCTCCAGCACAAGTCACAGGTGGGCCATAGACACCTGCTTGCTGCCACTCCACATGGCGTGGATGAAGCATGTCACCCAGAGGCCCATCAGCTGGGTGGCCAGCCTGCAGGCATGGCCACCACAATGTGTGACTAGATGGTGCTCACATAGGAGGGAAAGAGAAGCGGAGCAGCTTGAGCATTATGAAGAGAAATGGAACTGGAGCCTGTTGTGAATGGCCAGTCCTGCCACCTGGGGCTATGATGAGGTCTCGGCCCAAGCTGCTGCTGAGAGCCATGTCTGAGTCCATGGCTATGCAAATATTACCACTAGAAAACAAGAGCACATCCTCTCACTCACTGTGGCATTCTAAAGAGCTGGCCCCATCTCTCAGCTGGCCCTGTATCTCACCCAGGTAGAACAGTAGAGCTAGCCCTGGTGACAGGGGCATGGGTAAGCCAGCCCAGAGGGCATGAATGTGGAAGAACTGAGTCTGCCACTCCTCTGCTGTGGGGTGACATGGGCACAGAGGAGATGCCCCCCCAGGCGAGCTCCTTGCCAACTCTGGCAGTGAGGAAAGGTGTCCACCGGGTCATGAGTTTGGGAGAGCTATCTCTGCCCCTCACTAGCTGCAGAATTTGGGAGAGTGAGCTCTGTACCTAAGTAGCACTGTAGATTAGGCCCTAGGGGGGTGGTTGAGGGAATAAGCTAACCCTGAGGGCATGAGCAAGCGAGAAGGGGCCACTCTTCTGCCCTGAAGATGCCTTCTACCCCTTCACACCTTACCACTTGAGGCAACTGAGAGAGCAGGTGAGCTGGCCCTGGTTGTTGCCAGCTGCAGCACTCCAGAGAGTGGGCCCTGTCCCTCCCTTTGGCAGCACAGTAGTGCGGGCACTAGTCCAGAGGGCTTGGTGAGCCATCCCCAAGGGAGAAATCAAAGGAGCACTGACTCCACCACTCATCTGCTGTGAGGTGGTGTAGATGCAGGGGTGAAGCTTCCTCCCCTCAGCCCTCACCCCTCACCACCTGCAGCAGCTGGGAGAACTGGCCCTAGGTTCATAAGAGCAGGTGAACAGGCCCTGTCTCTCACCGGCTGCAGCACTTAGGAGAGCAAGCTCTGTACCTCACCTGGGCAGCACAGTAGAGCTGGCACAGGGAGAGCATGTGAGCTGGCCCAAGGGCAAGAGCACAGGTCAGCTGGCCACTTATTTCATTTGCTGTGCTCTTCCCCCTATTCTACCTCTCCACTTCTACCACGACCACCACCTGCTTGGGAGCGATGGCTCCAAGGGCATGAGACAGGGAGAGCTAGCCCTGGCCCCTCACTAGCTGTAGCACTTGGGGAAAAGGACTCTGCACCTCACCTGGGAAATACGGTGGAGCTGGCCTTGATTACAAAGGTATGGATGAGCCAGCCCTGAGAGTGTGAGAGCAGGAGAGCTAACCCAGCCCCTTGCAGGCTGCAGCACTTGGGAGAGTGGGTCCTGTACCTTGACTGGGCAGCACAGTGGAACTGGCTCTGGAGGCTTGGGTGCCTGTAAGCTGATCCCAAAGGTATGAAAGCCTGAGAGCTGATCCTGCCCCCTGCTGATGGAGGCCATGGGTGGCCTAGCCAGAATAGGGCTAGAGAGCTCACCCTGGTGGTGGGGATAAGGAGAGCTAGTGCAGTGACAGGCTCAGCTACACCCAGACCCAAATCCAGGGCTCTGAGTTGGCCCACGCAAAATCTCTATCATCTGTGAACGGTTGGGATGTGTGGAAAGGCCAGTCCTGCTGATCCAAAGTTGCAGGAGCTCCATGACACAGGACAAAGGGATAGCCAGGAGGAGTCCCAATGAAGATCCAATATTGATGGTGTCATAGAAGCAAGAGATCTTAAACCCAGAGATTGCAATGACTATTTGGAAGTGAAGATGTATGGACGGAGGGATATACTGTGGGACATACTGTGACATACTACAGCTTCCTTGATGAAATGTTTTCTATGCTTTGTTGCTGTTGCTGTTGCTGTTGTTGTTGTTGTGTGGGTGTGTGCTTTTATTTGGAGGGTGTTGCAAGGATGAAGCTGTTGCAGATATGAGGGGCTGGAGATAAGCAGGACTGAGGTGCATGATGTGAAACTCAAAGAATCAATAAAAAGTTAAGAATAAAATAAAATAATGTTCTCAGAGCCTCTTCTCAGTGCAGAGGAAAAAGAAATAGGACATGCTACTCTAATCCCCTATCTAACATACTGTATCGGTGATGTCATTATTGTTGTTGGTGTCGTTTCCAGGGATGTGTTGTTTTGGTTTGGGTAATATTATTCCCATCTTTCCATTCCTATTTCTAATCAGATATTCCCCAAGGGGAAGTGACAATGGTTGAAATCCTGACCCCTGCCTGGAGACTCATAGAGAACAAAACGTTCCCAGGTGTCTAGTTCATGAGCACACCCCACTGCCTGCTACAGAGCACGCTGTGATGCAACACACAGTCACCTATCTGCGTCCAGAGCTCCTTCCTGCTCTAGACTCATTGTGTCAGTGAAGACTGAGCAACACAGCAGCAACCACCCCTGCCCAGTCTGTGACTCTGTTCCATGTGCTAGACTTCTTCAGGCCTCAGTTGTCCCAGCAGTGGAGGGAGTGTTGGGCAGTGCCCACTTGAGCGGCCGTTGTGAGATTCAAAGGGCAGACTACTTAGCAAACACTAGGAGAGTGCCTGGGACATTGTCCACGGCCATCCTGGATACCGGTGGTGCCCTACTTTATTCGGTTTTATAAGCCTGTGACTGCTGTTGAGGCCATATATAGCTTTGCAGTCATCCTCAGAAGGTCAGGCTCTCAATGTTCATGAGATAGTATCACATTTAGGGGGTGAGAGGATGAAATAGTAAAAGATACAAAAACAGAAGACCATTTAATTAGCGTGGGAGAAGACTGTTTTGTTTTTGTTTGTTTCTTTTGTTTTGTTGTTTTTTGTTTTGTTTTGTTTTGTTTTGCATAGGGCAAGAAAGCAGTTATCTTTCCTATCCAAAAATATCTTCCCTATTAACCTGCCAGGATGCCTGACACTTTACCATAACAAACTCGTTCCTTTGGCTTAACTGCTGACATATCTAAGTGGCTCATAAACATTCACAGAGTAAATGGCGGGCCACTGGGGCCTTGCAGGAACAGCCACGGTATTCTAACAAGTAGCTGACAACAGCCTGAGAAATTTTTCCTACCTGGAATCTTCTCCCAGCATTCAAGCAGGGGTAAGTAAAATTCTACCAAACTGATGACATTTAAAATTCTTACTAATTTTTTTTTTCTAACCGTATCCCTGAAATAGTCTGTGAGCCAGCACTCTTGTCTCCAACAGCCTGCTTGAATCCGGCCCTCAATTGCCACCATGGTAATCTTTCCACAAACAGACATGATCATGCCACGCCCTTGTTCTGATGCTGTTGTTTCAGGATGGATACTGGCTCCTCTGTGTGGGATGGGAGGCCTCCAACGTCACATCCCTAGGCTCTTCCTAGCTGTGTCTTTCACTGATGCCAGCTCTCTCATACCAGCCAGCATTCCTACCATCCCAGAACTAAAACCCCAGCCAAGAAGCATCACATTCATCGCTTGTTATTTTTCTAAGAGTTGTTTGCTACCTTCACCACATGTAATAGACATCATGGTCTGGGGGAACTCTCCCTCTGTCCTGAGGGACCAGTGTAGGAAGATGTCACTGTGAGAGACAGAGCCCCAGATGTGAGGGAAAGGATGGCAGACTCTGCTCTATGCTTGCGTCCACTCAAATCTAAGGTATAGTGGACGTAAAATATGTTCTCTGATTCTTTGACGTGTTTTCCTTCAAAGATGAGTCCTAGTTCTCCTCTCCTGATGTGTGGTACTGCATCCGTGCCTTGATTCTGATGGAGAGACTGGTGGAGATCAGAGTGTGATGCATCAGTGTATGTCTTCAAAGCTTTGCTGTGTCCACCTTGTGTCTCTTGGGTGACTTGCCCTGAGAAAAGCCAACTGCCGTGGCAAAGAACTGTCAACCAGACCTGTAGAAAGGACCACATGGTATATATACCTCGGGGCGCCTTCCAACAGCCAGAGAAGAACCGAAGACCCTGGACCACAGCCATTAAATGAGACACAGCAGAAGTGAGGGGGGGGCCTCTAGCCCTAGTCTCAACATCCACTTCCATGGGGGTAATGCTATATATAGTGCTCTCAAATAGTGACACCCCCCACCCCACCCCCCACAATCATGAGATGAAAAGCTCCATTGAGTCATGAGCAATGTTAGCATTTTGTTTCTCAACATGAATGACATTATGCATGAGGCAGTTCCCAGGTCTGTGATTGGACATTTCATGTTTTTTCCTCATTGAGCTTCAGTCTTTTACAGCTGTGATTTCCCTGACTGGAGTACTAATTGGGATCTTCACCTGGCTAAGTCTGCCCAGCTGCCACATCTTTACAGGCCATCGCTCCCTCTAGGAAATGGGTCTCCTCCACATAGTCCATCTCTGAATTCTGGTTTGAGCATTCCTGGCCTAAGTCCCAGGGCACCCAGAGCCTCCTTGTGCCCAGGGTAGCCATGCTCACATATGTAGGCTTCCCCGGCTCAAATCTGGACCTCAGAGACTAGACCCTCTGACTGCTGCATCACATCACAAGCAAGATTTCACACATCAGCGCTGTGAGAATTAATCTTCATTACCAACACCACCGATTTGGGATCCCCTAGGAGACACGCTTCTGAGTGTGGTTTTAGGGCTTTCCCAAAGAGGTTTAACTAAGGTGGGAGAGCCTACCCTACGTGTGGGCTACCCCATCCCGTGGGCTGGGATTGTTAGCTAGCTACGAGGAAGAGAACAAAAAAGGAGCAGCATTTGATCTTTTTCCGCTCCCTGGTTCACCCAGGTGTGAGCAAGTTGCCCCAGCCACAGGCTCAATCAAGGTAACCGCACCCCCCACACCCGCAGCCCTGATGAACTCTACTTCCTACAATGTGAGCCACAATAAAACTCTCTTCCCATAGTTTACTACTTGCCTGGTATTTGATGGCAGCAAGGAGAAAAGTAACGCAAAGACATTAACCAACATTGTAAGCTGTGTCAGCTCCCCACTTGCCCCATCCTTGTCAGCAAGTATAAACAATTCTCATCTCACTTTTCCAGTGTCTCAGGTTCCCAGGACTTTCCCATTTTCAGAGTAGAAAGTCCTGAACCCCAGGGGTCCCTCAATCTAGGCAGACTGAGGTACCTAGTCACTCACCTCCAGCTCCCTATTGGTGGTGTCAGCTCATACCTGTGCCTCTCTCCAGGGGTCATCTTTGGTGGACAGGAAGTGCCTCACTCAGAGACATTGGGAGGCTACAGCATTACCCTCAGGACCTAATGACAGGTAAATACAGGGACACAAGAGCCCAGTCTCCAGTCTCTAGGTATAGTAACTCTACAGTGTTGTTTTTGCTATAAAAGGGCCCTGGGATTCTAATGAGGGCCTGGGACCTTGTCCTTGCTTAGCTCTTTTCCCTGCCCTTCCTGTTTCCCTCACCTCCTCACAGGAACCTCTTAAAATAACTCCTCCATAGCTCAGATGCAATGGTACCTCTGCCTTAGCAAGGCTTCAGTGGAACCCATACAAAGACAGTGTGTAGTTGGATGAATGGATGGATGGATGAGTGAATGAATCTTAGTCACTCGCCTCTCTGTCCCTTAGTTTCTTAGTCACGTTTGAATTAATTAAATAATTCATGTTTGAATTAATTTTAAAAACTTAATTTATGTTTGAGTTAATTAAAAACTTACATCTCTCACCCTTGGTTATCTGGTCATTAATTCATGTTTGAATTAATGATATCTTATCCAGCCATCTTGGGAATTATGGAAGTAATGTTTATAAAGTATCTGGTGCCAGGCTTGGCCCCACAAGGGCATTTTTCCATTGCATTGCGCTTTCTTTCTGGTCTTCCTCGCCACCTAAAAGTCATGACTTGGGTAATTCCCTCTGCCTGTGCAGGTGCCAAAAGTTTCCTTCTGCTACAGCACCCCGAGTCTGACCTAGGACAGACCAAGTCTAATGTCAGACATTGGGGTCCTTCCTGAACTGAGCCACTCTGAAAAGCCAGGCAAGTTGGCAGGAAGTGACCCATCTGACAATGGGTTACAGCTGAAATGCTATGTTTTTTTTTAGTAAAAGCAGATCCTATTAGCTTTCTGAAGACAGAACAGCTTCTACCTTAGGGAGAGGGGGTACCCAGACTTCCCCCCACTTTCAACCTCTTCAAAGCCATTTGTCCTGTTACTGAAGAGCCATACAATGTGAACAAGATCCTGGAAACAAGGGGCTTTGTATAAGAGAAGAAGACAGAGCCTCAGGACAGTCAGGGAGAAGCACCTGGCCTCCAGCCAGCCAACCCGCTAAATGCAAGTCCACCTGCCTACTGGGAAATCCAGGATTTCTGTTAAAATAGCAATTCTGCTCACGCTGGAAGAGCATTGGTCTTGCTTTGGAGCCGTGAGCCTGTGTAGGGGTGAACAGCAAGCCTTGCTTCTGGTGCTTTAGGGGAAGTGGCCCCACCTTCAGCCCCCACGTGACAAAGGCAGCCCCCAGGGCAGAGGGAAAATACACAATAAACCCTGAAAAAAATATCTCAGTTCCCAGAGACTGAGAATCAGCAACAGGCACAAGTGAAGAGGGCCTGGCCCACTGTCATTGCTCTGCAACCTTGAGTGGGGTCCCATGTCCAAATCTCTGCACCTCTGCTGGCACACCTGGGATATGGGTATAATCACTTTTGCTTCACAACACCAAGGCCCCGCCCTCGGCCATGCCCTCCAAAAGCACGACCTTCAGTCCTCATCACAGCTCCATAGCGAAGACTGCTGAAGCTCAGAGAGGTCACAAACCACCAAGTGGCCAAGCCAAGACTTAGCAGAATCACCCTGAACCGTGGCAGCTCCCTGGTGCTCCACTTCTGGCCACTCTGCCCTAGGAAACCGAGGACTTCACACAATTTTGATTCTTTTCTTCCCCACTGGGATGAGGTGTTCTTTCACTAGAAAGAAAAATGATTTCTAGATTTATCCAGTAGAGTCCCCAGCTCTCTGGGGGAGAAAAGAAGGCTGATCCGAGCAAAGCCTGCTTGCTGGGTCCTTACTAGGGGGCTGCCTCAACTCTCTGGGGCTGTCCACAGGAGACATACCTCTGTTCCATCCATCCCCTCCTCCCTGAGGTGCTGAGATGCATTTCTCTGTGGATTTCCCAGCCAGCTGTTCTGACTAGCTTAGCTAAGGTTCCCTGACTTTTATAGACATGAGCCAGAGCTGGGTCATTAAGCCGGAATCTCTTGAAATCCCAAAGATTCATCGTCCAATCTAATATCTGCAGCGAGTAAGGAGTGGGGTGGGATACACATGGTGTGCTTCTGCAGGTTTAAAGCCTCTAAGTGGGCATCTGAGAACTGTGGCAGGCCTGGATTAACTTTAAAGGACCCTTGGAGCTGAAAACCAGGACAAGCCATAAATCTGCAGACGACTTCTGTGTAACCAGCCACGAGGCAGGGCCTGTGTGGGTGCAGGAGGAAAGCAAGGGCTTCTTTACTAAGGGTCGGAGAACAAAGAACGTTTGACAACAAATGCATGAACAGAATAAATGTGTGTGTGAGTCGTGTATAACATGGCAGCATGCTTTACAGGAGGATATGTAACACGCCCAGAGGAAGGCAATGTGGCTTTAAAAAAAAAATGAATGCTTTTCATGTCTACCTAGTTTATGTCTCTGCCATTACAATGATCAGGTCCTGACAAGTGGTTCTAAATTCCCTCACCTAACCATATAGAGTAGAGAAAAAATTGTGATTGCCGAATGCTGAGAAAGCAGGCTTGCTCAGGTGGCCAGTACCTTGCGTGTGAGCCACAGGCAGTGAGGAACCCATTTCCCTTGGACTCAGGATGGGACACATGGCTCTACACCCTAAGACTAATAAATATTGCCTCATGCAACTGGGTGCTGAGTAGACCCCTTAACAGGGGAAATCAAGGCAGGTGGAATGGCAGGCTTAAAATGTCCCACGGGGTTCCTGCCTTATAGACAAGGGCTGAAATACACTGTGTTGTATTCTCCCTCCTTATCTAACCAGGAGCCATTCCCAAGGCCCTCTACACAGAGCGGCATGCGGACCAGCAACACAGAAAAGCTGTGTTTACAGGGGTGGGGGAGGGGCGGGATGGCTCTCCTCAGACTCAGGCCTAGGGGCTCATGTCCCCAGCCAGGTGGACAGAAGCTTGAAGATGTCAGTGTGGCCAAGCATCGTCTCTTCCCTGGGCTAGAAGTCATGTCGTGGAGCTGGTAAAGAAGGAAGAATCTGTCGAAGAAGAAAGCTGTTGGAGAAGAAAGAATCACATCTCATCTGACGTCCTGTTTTCCCCAGAGTTAGGGAACCAGCACCCCCACATCTGGCCCTGGAGAGCAAGCAGAAGCCTGGAAGGGTGGAGTCACCTCACTGAAGCCTCTGTCCTCCTCGAAGACGGAGTTCCTCCCTCAGGACCCTAGCCAGCCCCTGTCCTCACGTTGTCAGCACCTCTGCTACAATTAAATTGTTCTGCCTCACTTTTCTCACTGTTTGACTAGGGGCTGAGCTAAATAAAAATCCCCCTCCCAAGTTTTAAATCTTTGATTTTTATGTCAGAGTTGGGAGGGGTGGCAAATTTACAATGGGTTCACCCGCAGAGAATTACCCATAACTTTTTTATTAACAGTGTTCTCCCCTTTTTCCAGTCCCCAGGGTCACTATGCTTTCACGCTCCTCTGTGTCACCTTGGACATGTTCTTTGTCCCTTAACTACTCAAAGGCCCTGTCTCCTCGCGAAAATAGGAGTGAAGTTAGCTGACTCACAATGTCATTACCAAGATCAAATGAGATAATGTCTGCAAATCACCTAGCTCCCAGCGCAGGCAGGAGGAGCCCAGAACTTGTTAATTATCCTCTGGTCCCTTCAGCATCTCCTGCTCAGTCCCAAATTCCCATAGGAATGTTCCCAGCCTTGCCTATCCCACTGCTTCACTCCAGACCTGAGCGTTGTCCTGTCTGCCCCATGTCCCTCCAGAGCCAGCTGGCCCCCACTTGCGAGCTGCGCTGTGTTCGTCTCCTCCAGATAGGCATTGGGTGACCTCCTACTGAATAGTTGAGACTTATAAAACAGCAAGCAGTAAGCTCCTCAAATCCGAGACCCTGCCCAGACACCAGTTCCCAGAGCACCTGTACTGGTTAGAGCAAAGCTCACCAGCCTCGCCCACCCCAGCCTTCAGAGCCCACTGGAGCAGGAGACTAAACTTTGTGGAAATCTTTGGTACAGAGTCCGTCCGCAGTAAGCAGGAGTTATTCACAAGGCCCATAGGGCTAAGGGCCCACTGACAGCTGCCGTTGACTTTCCACAAGAAGGAGGGAGAAACTGCAAAGAGAACCTGGGCTCAGAGGAAACAACCTTCTGTCCCATCAGATAAACTTAACAGAAAAGCAACTACTAAAAAGCTTTTGACCCGGGCAAGAAAAAAAAAACACATATAAACTATATGTAACAAAATGGCCCCTCAAACCAAAAACTACAGATCTTGATCTCTCTCTCTCTCTCTCTCTCTCTCTCTCTCTCTCTCTCTCTCTCTCTCTCTCTCTCTCTCTCTCTCTCCCTCCCTCCCTCCCTCCCTCCCTCCCTCCTTCCTCCTCCTCCTCTCCTCTCTCTTTTATCCTCACCCACTTTGCAATTTTAACTCATTAGGTCCTCACATAATCCAGTGGGATATGCACTAGCATCTTATCCACAAGGAAACTGAAGAAAAAAGAAAAAAGAAAAAACTCTGAATTGCAAGTCAGTCACCTTTGTCAAGGGAACCAAGGCAAGTGTTCTGCACCTTGAAGCTGTGCGGCTCCACCCTTCGTACCTGTGCTTTCTCTCTAACCATCTTTCCTGCACAAAACCTGGCCAACTCATGCTTGTCCCCAACCTAATACTCTCATAAGCTGCAACAGAAAGAGGGCTGTGTTCTCTTTTGGCCTGGTTTCTTTCTTGAGACTCACTTGCCTAGCAAGCTCTATGGGAGGTTTATATATATTATATCTATAATATTATATATATTAAAACTCTAAAAATTCCCAGCTTCCTGGCTGCCTAGAATGCAGGGTTCTTCAGCATGACACCAGGGAAGACTGCAGTGGCAGTAGGTTCTAGACCCATTCCTCCATGGGCCTGGGACACCTACGGCATGGATTCCGAGTGTGGACTCAGTCAGCTAAGACACGGGGTATCAGTATAACAGCGATGATATAACAAAGGTCAACAGCACAAAGCTGAAATCAAGAGCATGTTCAACTTTTACTTATGGAAAAAGAAAAGGTTATGGAGGATCAAAGACTAGGGGAAAAAAACTTTAATAAGTCACCCAGACATCGATTTTGATGTGAATAGGGAGATTGATGTAAAAGCATACAAAAATGGGGAAATCAATATTCAATAATCATGACTAAAGGCTATATTTTAAATCAATAGCCATAAGTCAAGAAAAATAGATATGAATGACCCCATTTAGGCTTTTATGCAGTGACCATGCTATTTTCATAAAATTAGTACTGTCCCTTTGAAATCAAAATTTGCAATCGATATACATTAAAACTATAGCAAAGGCCATTCCTGTGAAGAAGTTGCAGGTTCCTCCTTCTCGCCTTTACAGTACCCAACAGTGTTCTGTCACTTGAAATAATGCATCATATCTCAGTTTAACATTACCCAGTTCCCGTCGATGCTCTTGGGGACCATTTCTCTGCTCACACATGCAAATACCTATGACAACTGGAACCATTCTCTAGCAGGCTGATCCAAAGGCCACGGGCATTTGACTAAGATTATCTGTGATGAGTGCAGCCCAGCACAAAACCACAGAGCACTTGCTGTGCTGGGGGTAAGAAAAGGAAGATGATGAAGCAGCCAGATGTGAGATGTCCTCCTCCGGCCTTCATGCACCTGCACACATAGACACCACATACACATTCACACAACACACACACACACACACACACACACACACACACACACTAAATAAATAAGCACATTTTTAGTTTTTTTTTAATATAAGACTTTTTTGAAACTCAAATGGTTCTCAAGTGTCAACTTTGTAGATGACAACATTATGTCACATGTCAAAAGGTCAGATAGTAAGCCCATTCCTTGTTAGATAGTAAGCCCATTCCTTGCTAGATAGTAAGCCCATGGCTTAGTGTCTCTATATATCTTACTGTCAATGTTTAAACTCAGAGCTGCGTTTGTCATTGCAATCCACAGTGCAGCATACCTGTTCCCTGGTGGAGAAGACTAAAATGCTGTCCCAATTCCCACTGCTACAGACTACTGCAGCAAGCCTTTGGGCATACCTGTCTTCACCTAACTATTACCGAAGAGTGAATGCCTAAAAGGGAATTGCCAGGTCAAGACTACCACATGGCATGTGCTTAAAAAGTTATTTCCAAAAACGAAGGAACAATTAATCTTACACTAACAATGAAAATCAATGACTAATCATTTATAAAATAATTTGAGAGGTGCTGCCATCTTTTAGATATTGCCCAGAAACAAGAGTACATCTGTTAATGTCAATCAAACCCTCTCTCATGTGAGCAGGTCTCCTTTTTATCAGAACTATTCCTCAGAAGCCAGCTTCCTGAGTTTGTTTCTCATTCTAATGCTTGCTGATAACACTTTCTCTCATCTTATCTTGTCCTCCTGCATCGAGCATGGCAGGGGCACAGTCACCACCACAGAGCACCTCACACCTTCTTCTTAGAGCCACCATTTTAAACAAGTGCCAGGGCTAAGAGTCTGTTTATATTCTGTGGTCATTTGAGTAGATCTGGCCCCACAGATTCCTGTGTTTGAATGCTTGGCCAATGGGGAGTGGAGGAAGTGTGTCACTGCAGAGCGGGGCTTTGAGGTCTTAAAATGCTCAAGCTAAGCACAGTATGAAACACAGACTTCTTTTGGCTGCCTTCGGAGCAAGATGTCGAACTCTTGGCTCCTCCAGCACCATGTCCGCCTGCGTGCTGCCATGCTTCCCACCATGATGATAACGGGCTAGCCCTCTGAAACCATGAGCCAGCCCCAGCTAAATGTGTTCCTTCATAAGACTTGCCTTGATCATGGTGTCTCTTCCCAGCGACAAAACCATAAGATGCATTCATTGTCTCCTTTGATCCTGATACCAGTCCTGTAGGGAAGTTACTCTTATCCCTGTCTTGATGCTCACAGGGTAAGTATGTAGCCCTGCGATGTGGTGGTTTGAGGCCACACAGCTCAGAGGCTGAGCTAAAATGAGCATTACCACCTCCTGACTGGCACAAGCCAGCTCCCCCACAGTGCCACAATACTTTCTTAAGGACAAGAACTCATGTTACATTCATGACCTCCTGCTTCTTCTAGTACACTCTCCGGCATCTAGGAGACCCTGGCCAATGTCACTCTTTTGATGTTACAATTAGCTTGGAACAGGTTGAAACAGTTCCAGGCTTGAACAAAACCTATCAGGCCTCAACTCAGATACCAACGCATAGAACACACTTTAAGTAACATCATGAATGACGTCTCAACAATGAAAACAAATGTCCCGGTAAAAGGATAGGTCTCATGAGGGTTTTTTGCCTTGTTTTGTTTTGTTTGTTTTGTTTTTGTTTTTTGACTCACAGTTTCTTTGTCCTCCATTGCTTAAGCTACCAACTGTAAGAAAACGTAGGGAGAAAGCCTTTGCCTTTCTGCATATCTCTCTCTCTCTCTCTCTCTCTCTCTCTCTCTCTCTCTCTCTCTCTCTCTCTCTCTCTGGAACTCTCTCTCTCTCTCTCTGGAACTCTCTGCATCACCCCCAGGAGGCTTCTACACTCTCTACCTCTGAAATGCCCATGGAAGTATGGCCAGCCACTGTGTTAGTCAGCTTTGCATTACTATGGTGAAATCACTGATTAACTTCAAAATATAAAAAGGGTTTGTTCTGGCTCACAGTTTTTGAGCTTCCAGTCCAAGGTGGGGTGTGAGGGCAGGGATAGCATCGTTTCTTGAGCCTCTGGAAGCATGTGGTAAAATGCATGCTCAGGCCAGGAGTCAGGTAGTGAAAGAGAAAGGTAGGGGACCAGGGCTGTATACTCCTTCAAGGGCAGCATGCCCTCAGTGACCTCGAGGCCTTCCTCTAGACACTTCCTCCTTAGACTCCCACAACCTCCCAACAGAGTCACTGTGGAGACTAAGCCTTTAATATGTGGACTTTGGGGGAAAAGTTAACATCCAAACCACAGCAGCCGCTCTGAGGTGTGAGCATGTGTAGACGCAGAGGCCATCAACACCCCGGTTAGCAGTCCTTATCCCATCTCTGGACCAAATCATTCCAAAGACCTCCAGTGTTGACCACTTTGGCAGCACTACCTTTGATCTGCTTTTCCTTCTTGCTCCCCTCCTCTCAGTCCCCCTCTGCTATTCTCAGGAATCTTAGTCCAAGACAGCAGAGAACATGGCACGTATGCCAGCTCACTTGGGCACAGACACTTACATGCCCACCCCATGCCCCCTCAGTCACATGTGTGTGCATGTTCACAACACACACTGGTTAGATCCTACAGACTCCAGGCATTGTCTTTTTTTTTTTTTTTTTTTCTGCATAGAGAGTCTCAACTATACTCAAGGAAAATGAGATGCGTGTCCTTTCAGCATCATCGGGGCTCTTTGTAAACACCATTGTCCCTTATGACATAGCAGATGACATCACTAAGAAGCCAGAGTCTGCTCACCTAATGTCAATGAAGTCCATGCCAAGCTCATTTAAGAGCAATCACTTTTCCATTTCTCTTCTTGTGCCCAATCCCTGCCCCTGTGTCCTCCCACCTGTGGAAGGGGGAGAGCTAAAGGACAAAGATGGAGAGACAGACGGTAGTCACTGATACTGTGAAAACGGAGGATTAGCTCATATCACAGAACATCCTCCTAATGGTAAGAAGCTCCAACTGCCAGGCCGACCACCGCTAGCCTCTGATTTATACTATGCCCTAGACAAAGAGTTTCTATGTACATAATCCTCTGATCCTCCATCTCCAGCTGTAAAATACAATTGTTGGGATTTTCCCCTAAACAATAATAGACTTCGGACATTTTACTACCTTTCCATTATTTTCCCAGTCACTCAGGGGCATTACACCTATACCTTGCGGGGTTTATGTTAATCTGACCATGACTTTGTCACAACCCCACATTTCGTTCAGTGTTTACAGTGACCTGTATTCTTAGCCCCATTTTGTGATGTGACCATGGCATTTGAGCACAGGTGAAACTCTCAAGGTCAAACAGCATGTCAGCTGGTGGTTTCTACCGAAGTATGTATGCCACTGCTGTGCCGTTAGGGTGGTTGTGCTGGGCTGGCCTTATGCTGTGGTTCATAAGTAGCACATTTTAGTAGTAATGTTGGTTGCCTTCCTCCTTTGGAAGCTTGTGTAACCCCCTTCTGGTACCATGGAAACTAGCCCTCGGGGAGGAGGCTCTCAGATCCGATCCAGCTCAGGGGCCTCTGAGTCCTGTGTCCAAAGTGTATGGCGTCTTTAGCAAACAGGGACTTACTTTCCAGCTCTGGAGGACAACTAAGGGCACTATAAGTAGACATTAATGTTTGGGGAATTTCTTGGACTTCCCTGACCATCCACTCCAAAGGGGGCTTCTCACGCCTGGAGTTGAGGTTTTGGTTAGATGGTCTATGGCTCTTGGGGAAGGGAGTGCTGTCATCCCAGATGGGAAATTTTTTCATTTACCCTATATATGTATATGTATGCACCGACTTCAGCGGCTTGTTAATTTGATTCCTTGTGGCTTTTGAAAAACATTCTTGCTGTTATTTTACCCTCCTTCTTATGTATTTACCTCCCTAATTAGAGCCATCCATTTTTTTCCCTTCAGATCACTTGTGCCCTGCTATTCCCCCCTGCCCCCCGCCACACACACTGCTCTCTCTTTACTCTCATGGTTTCTGCAGTCATTTCAGGTCATCTGAAGACGTGGAGCTAGGAGCCTTGGATGAGAGAGAGCCTGGCATGTTTGCCTTCCTAGGGAACTCTTTCTATTAAAAGGACATGTCGGGAGGTGGCTTTGCTTTCTCTGTTGAATCTGCTGGGTGTTTCCACAGAAGACTGACATGTGAGTTTGTGGCCTGAGCGGGGAAGTTCTGCCTTCACTGTGATAAGTGCTGGG
Organism: Acomys russatus; assembly: GCF_903995435.1. Taxonomy (NCBI): domain Eukaryota; kingdom Metazoa; phylum Chordata; class Mammalia; order Rodentia; family Muridae; genus Acomys; species Acomys russatus. The sequence goes on along the minus strand of NC_067168.1, from coordinate 24,074,889 downwards.
GACTCCGTTAGAATCCAGACTTAAGAAAAAGGCAGGACGGATTCTCCCTCCCTCGCTTCTCCTCGTTCTTCACAGCCTTCGAGAATGAGCCGTGTAGCTTTAGACTCAGTGGATCCATCCCTGGGCTTTCTACCTCTCGTCCAGGACCAGCCTCCTCATTGGCTCTGAGGCCTTTGGACTTGGCCCCGCTCCCCTGTTTCTCCAGCGTTCACACAGCCTGTCACGGACCTCCTCTGCCTCCGTAATCCCATGGTCTGAATCACCTGATAGATACAGAGAGAGACACGGAGGGATGTATTTGTCTTCTGTGAATTCTGTCTTTCTAGAGAACTTGACTAAAATACATTCTGAATTGAAAAGCTTCTGTGGGCCAGGAACCCTTGCGTGCAAATTCTCACTGTCATCCGCGTGCTATTTCCTCACTCCCGATCATTCCCGATGTAACACATTGCTGCAAACTGACTTATTGCGAAGTGTATTTATTTCCTTAGGATTCTGGAAGTCACAAGTCAAAACTGGTTTTATTGGCTAAAGCCAAGGTGTTGGTGGCACCACACTCTCTCCAGAGGCTCTAGGGGGACAATCTCTTCCCTGTTTTTGCAACCTTAACCGCTGCATTCCTTGGATAAGCTGAGATAGTGTTCCCATATCTAGATCTTTAATTTAAGCCTGTCTACACAGGCCCCTCTTCTGTATAAGCTATCCTGGGTTCTAGTAATTAGAGCCTGGCCATCTTCAGGGACCACTGTTCAGCGCAACATAGCCCAATTCAAGAAATTCTGCATGCACACAAAGACAACCAAATTTGAGCCACCCTAGAAGAACAACTCGAGAAGTCACTAAGTACTTACAGGGTCACCAGCACACACTGTAGGACTCAGCGAAGATGCCAAGCTGCAATACACATGTGGCATCCATGACCCGAGGGCAAAGGCAGGTGGCCTGCCTATCATACCTGCCTGCGCTCAGGTGTTCAATGTCCTCATGAGTTCATTTGCCCTTCCTTTCTTCCACATCAAGCCGTTCCCAACAAAGAAAGATATCAGCAATTTACTCTTCCAAGACCTTGCAACCTCAGCTTAAATTTTAATGATAGGACGAAAGCTCTTGTTCTCTGCAGAAGGGATTTCTGGCATCAGAAAGACCCTGGGAGCATCCTACCCACACTGGTGAAGATTGTTTTTATTTCTGAGGAAACACTCAGTGTCAAGCTGGAGTCTTGCGTCTCTAGAAAACACATTTCCATTATCAGCCTCCTTGGCTGAGTAAAGATGTTACTGAAGACTGGCTTCCCTTCCCCAGCCATTGCCAGCAACACCTGCTGTATTGGCTAAACAGACTGTGGCATTTTGGACCCTGCAAGAGTATCAACTTCCAGGATCTAGGATGCTCAGGAGGGGGTGGGTATCAGGGTCCTGAAGACTTTATTGTCCAAATACAAGTCAGATCTCTCTCTCTCTCTCTCTCTCTCTCTCTCTCTCTCTCTCTCTCTCTCTCTCTCTCTCCCTCCCTCCCTCCCTCCCTCCCTCCCCCCCTCTCTCCATTCCACCCACCCTCTCTCCTTTTCTCTTACCAGACCTGATAGATCATGGAGGATGCTGAGACCTATAGGTGTTTTAAAATCAGGGAAAATAAAGACTGCTAGTGATATTTGGAACACCACACTAGACCAGAGAGAGAGGTACGTGACAGGAAGAAAAAATCTCCCAAGTAACCACACACCCCACAAGTCATGCAAAATAGGCACAGCCACTTCCCTTTGCACTAGCTCTGCTGGTCACATGCATTGCGCTCCAGGTCCTGCCTGCTGATTACTAAATGCAGAGATCATTTCAGCCAAGTTTCCCAGAATGCTAGCTTCTCACTGTTCCCCAGGCAGCTGCTCCCCCAACCACTCTGCATTCCCAAGGGTCCACTATGGGCCCTGATCCCCTCAGACAGAGGCCTAGAGAAGCAGTGTGGATTTGTCTAGCCCCACAAAGCTTGACTAGTACAAAACCCAATTTTAACTAGTACTAACCTAATCCCGGAGTTTGGCCAGTACTAACCTAATCCCAGAGTTTAGCCAGTACTAACCTAATCCCAGAACTGGATCAGTACTAACTAATCCCAGAGTTTAACCAGTACTAGCCTAATCCCGGAGCTTGACTACCACTGAGTTAGAAACTTGAGAGTATTCAGTCCTCTGGGCCTTGCTTTTTTCCCCTATATGGAAAATTCAAAAAGTACCTCCCAGGGTATACTTGGGAAAACTAAATGAAGAACATACATAAAACACATCTCACAGCGAACACTACACATCAGGCACTCGATAAATGTGCTGTTATTAATGCTACTTCTAATAATAATAACCCAGTCACACTTATGATCTAAAGTCATAGTCTACAGCCTTCTGAGAGCAAGAGTAACGATCCACATACTCTCCCCTTTTATGTTTTACTATTAAACATCTCCCAGCCCTTTGAATATGGAGCAAACATGCTTTACTATGCTATCCAATGTCCATAAATATCCTGGAGTGCTTGCTATGTGCAGGAAACACCATAAGCTTGGGGAGTGGACCTGAACCCCAGGGGAATCGCCACCTCAGAGATGAGTCAAGAAGCAACAGGTGGCCAGGCTAGACCTGGCGGTGCACACTGTGAACCCTGAAATCCAGAGACTGAGGTTTGGGGCATGGGAGTCAGGAGTTCAAGGCTAGCCTGGGCTACATAGTAAGACCTCCAGCTTTGCAGAATGTGGAGACAGAGACTGTGAAGGTCCCAGGGGCATAATGGGAAGTGGCCGGTCCTTGAAAGACTGGTAGGCCCTGGGACATGTCAGGACGGGTACAGAGGTTGGCAGGCAGAATGCTGGGGAAGAAACAGTGGGAACTTAGGCTAAAGAGCCTTTCTCCTTTTGTCCCCAGCTGCCTTTGTGACAGCTGCAAAGATGCTGTTCTGAGACCAAAAAGCTTCCTTGGACTCTGCAGTTCTGAAACTGGCCTCCCAGGATCGATGTGGGAAGTTCAGCCCATGAGTTTCCTCCCTTTCTCTGAGAAACTGTCCCTGCTGGATGAGAGGCCCTTCTCAGCAAGCAGAAGGGAGGAAGGGAAGAAGGAAAGAAGGAAGGAAGGAAGGAAGGAAGGAAGGAAGGAAGGAAGGAAGGAAGGCTGGCTCTTGGAAGTTTGCTTTCTGAAACAGATCTTCCTCGTGCTCATTAGCTACAGCGTGCTGTTAATCCCCTATTCTGAGCTGAGAGCACATCACTGCTCTGAGAGTAGAGCCTCACAGACCAGAAGGAGGAATTTGGCAATACAATCTTCTCAAAGTGCTCTGCGGCTTTGCTGAGACTACAGCGCCATCTCATGGCTATGAAGTCTCTATTTGAAAGGTTTCCTTTGGACAAGAACTAGGCTGAGAACCTAGGGCTTGCAAGGAGGATCTCAAGCCCTGGTCCCTGGACACACACACACACACACACACACACACACACACACACACACACACACACACACACACCAGCCCCACCCCCACCATCAAGACCATTTCCGTTGTACTGCCTGGGCAAGGTACAGGGCCTGCTCTCCCAAGTGACTGCCATCTTGGGAGACAGAGATCAGCTCTACAGAGCACCACAGCGGGATAAGAGGTGGGGCCAAATCTCCTGAGCCTCTGGACACCAACGAGGTCCCAGGGGCTGCCCTGGCCAGAGATATGTCCATGTCAACACTGACCCCTGCTGCTGAGTAGCCACGGACCCAGGCATGGCCCTCGCAGCATCTCGGGCTGAGACCTCACCATGGCCCTGGGTGGCAGGGCTGACCACTCACAAAGGCTACTCCCCTCCACTCCAGAGTCTCCAGTTCCATCTCTCTTCGCAGTGCTCAAGCTGCTCCACATCTCTTTCTTGCCCATCCAACCACTACACACTCGCAAATTGTCGTGGCTCCCGCTGCAGGCTGGACACCCAGGTGGCAGCCCCCTTAGATAACATCCTCCATCTGTGCTGCGTGGGGTGGCAGCAAGTGGGAGTCTACGGCCCACCTGTGCCTCATGCCGGAGAGCAGATCTGTGGGTGGCAGGGCAATCTGCAGGTCTCTGTCTGTCTTCCTCCTCCCTAGATGCACTGGGGGTTAGGGGGTGGGTGGGGCTCTGAGTGTCTATGGGGCACAGGACAGGTCTTTCCTGCCCACACTGATTGGCATGGCAGAATGGAGGTTTCTGTCTGTCCTCCTCCTCCTGCGCTATGCTTCCTGGAATTGGGGAGCTGCAAAGGCGGCGGCGGCAGCAAGCAAGCAAACAGGCAGGCAAGCAGGCAAGAGCAAATGTTTCTGCAGGAGTAGGATTTTAAGGGGGAAAGGCGGGAATCTGGCTAGGGTGAGCTGGTAAATCTTGATTGGATATATTAGCCAAATAATGAGTTTTGACTGTTGGACCTTGGTGTTTAGTCTCAGGAATGAGTCAATGGCCAAATAAGGGACTGGGTCTTGGGGACCAGCTTTAGGAATGCAATCTCATAGGATCTAGCAAGGGACAGAAGGTCAAGAGCAAGACCTGTCAGCGCCATGTTTGCCAACCTCGGCCTGTGTTTGCTATGCCCAGGGCCTGGAAGAGCCCTTCACAGACCTTAGGCAGGATGTTGTGTTATGTACCAATTTCCTCCCAGATAAAACCTGTCTGAGAGGAAAGTTAGTTAAGACCCAGGGAGTTCTAAGAGGAGGCAAGACATTCCATCCTGCAGGTAAGTTCCTTAAGCTCAGGAAAGAAACAACCAAGCCTTCCAAAGTCCCTGAAACCAACAGGATACACTAAGCTGCTCTCTCCTACAAACACAGAAAAGCAGTAGTCTCCTGAGAGTTCCTCTCAAACTAGCTGCCGCGCCTGCAAGGGCCCTACTGAGCTGCTTGGAAGAGACTCTTCAGCCTGTTGAGCTGCCTGCAGACTGTGCCGTACACTCCAGGCTTCCAGCTTTCGCGACCATGCTGGGGTGGGCTTTGGTGATGCAGCTGTCTTTGAGTCAGCTCTGCTCCTGTCACTGACCCCTCACCCATACTTCTGTAAGTAAATAAAACTCCTTGATTCACCAAGTTGGACTTTAATGCTATCCTTTCTTTGGTCTGTGACTGGTTCCCTATCTGAGGTGAGTGGACGTTTGATCGTGCCTCCCCAGGAACAGTGTCACATGACAGTGGTCTATGCTGCTTCTGTCAGAGAAAAATGACTTCTAACAGCAGATAGTGATGTGATGTGAGCTGCCGCTGCTGCAGGTTGACAAACAAAGCTGGACCTAGGGAAACAGCAAGTGATGAGAGAAAGAGAGGGGGCGAGGAGGGGAGAGAGAGAGAGAGAGAGAGAGAGAGAGAGAGAGAGAGAGAGAGAGAGAGAGAGAGAGAGAGAGAGAGAATGTTCTTAAACAGAAGCTCTTGCTCCACCTAGAGACCAGGAGAGGGATTGCACAAGCAAGATCCCCAAAAGGTAACAGACCTGTGTTCCACCTGAGCTATGGTTTGGATGTTTGTCCCCTCCAAAGCTCAAGGTGAAATTTAATTGCCACTCTATGAGCTGGGGCCTTTAAGTAGTTAGATTTTGAGGGCTTCGCCTTAATGGTCAGCATTAGGGACGCTATCAAAGAACAAGCTTATGCTCTAACCTTCTTTACCCCTACTCCCACTGCTGTGTAATGACACAGCAAGAATACCAGATGCTGGCCTCTCTGCTCCCAATCTCTAACTTAGCTACCTTACTTTCTTTACCAACTGCATTCTGCCAAAGCATCACACATGGGACTAAGATCTCCCGAAACTCAAGGGAATAGGAAAAGGACAGGGCGATGTCCCTGAATGTGATGACACAAGATGTGATGTGACCACAATAAGCTTAAACTCAGGCTCTCTGTGTGGCTACATGGATACCCCGTGTCCATTCAGGCCGCTACACTCATTGAATGAAGCCTTTGTGTGACCATCTTTTACTCAGAGCAGGAAGTAGCTACCAAAATCAATTGTCCCCCTATCTGGGTAGATGCAATGCCACAAGGAGAAATCACGCACAGGCCCAGGCTATTATTGAAAAGAAGATAACGGGTATACAAGATATACTGGTACACTGGTAAGTCACCACATCCAGTGGCAGGCTGTGAGCTTCTGCGGGGAATAGGGTGGGCTCTACATAAATCTGAGGTCCTTGCAGCCAGCTATTCCAAAAGATGTACAGCCTACTGTGTATCTCAACATCGTTTTCTTTCATTATGGGATCATCTTCCTGATCCTGTTAGTCCTGTTTTGTCCATGAAAACAATCTGGTCTGCAAATAGCCTATGGTATTGTGAAGTAGAGTTCTAAAACCAGAATAAATGAATGATGCTCCAAGGTCCCTACCTTCCTCTCTGTATGCCATCAACAAGTTGTTCCTCTCCTCTGTAAAATGTGTAGAAATGATGTTTTTGAAGATCAGTAGTTTCAGTCCTCTTTGTGACAGATCAGTCAGAAAGGAACGGGTCTGAGAAGATTCCTAGAACCAGACCATCTGAGCAGTGCCAGCTCTGAGAGTGAGGTGGCAAGCACCAGTTTGGTCACAGTTTCCCACCCACGTGCTCTATGGCCCTTGTCAGACGAAGTCACTGTATGGGCGTGACTTCCAGCAACTGCAGTCTGAGCACTAACATTTGCCGTGCAAATCTGAACCCCCCTGTTCAACGCTCAGACATCTCCTGGCTCACCAGCCAGCTATGCAGCCCTCTCTCAACCCACCCACTGGCTCGCAGCAGAAGCTACACATGGTTATGTAGCCAGCCCTGCATAGCTGGGCCTGTCCAGCCGAGACAGCACACTGGGGATGGAGAACAAGGCCAAACTCTCCAGGACGTTCGGCCTGTCACAATGCAAACAAAACTACTGGTAGCAACGACTCGTGTTCTACCACAAGAACTGTGAACAGAAGAGCACAGCTCACTGCAAAACAGAAGAAAAAGAGTAAAGGGCAAAAGGTGATGTCTCCCAGGATTCGGGTAATGCTCCAGGACACCTCCAGTCCTGTTTCTGGCAAAGCTAGACAGAGCAAGGCACCCCCAAGCTTCTTCCAGGTCCTCTTTCACTTGAAGCCAATGAAGTTTCCAGAACCACCAGTTCCTTTGAAGGAAGACAATGGTGCCAAGAGCCTGGCTCCCCAGATGATGAAAACTTGCCTTCCAGCCCCACAATCTGGGCAACATACCTTGGCATCATACACCTCTGGGCAATGCTTCCCTGCGTGCCAGCAGCACTGATGCACAGAAGCATTGCTTCCTAGCTAATGGGCTTCTTGCAGACACTTCCTTCCACCAGGAGGACATTTCCTATTATAGGGACAAAATGAAAAGAGACTCATTCATTTCAGATGAAAAATAAGGGGGGAGGGATCTTCAAAAAAATGGAAATACTGTCAATCAGACTGAGCCACAAGCTGTGATTAAAGCCTCCAGACCCATCCCATTAATGCTAGAAGAATTGAGTATCAGCCCAACACCAGGCCTGTATTGTAAGAGGTCTAATGTATTCAGCTGTGAACATAATGCCAACCGTGTTGTAAAAGTAAAATGCTTATCATTGAGTTCAAGCAAATTTCAGTCTTTATTTGAGGAACACCCGCTGCGCTTCATTTGCCATCTCAGCTCCAAATGAAGTTTTCCTAATCAAGGACGGAAATGCAAAGTTGGGCTTCTAGAAGTCAAGTTATCTCCCTGGCCTTGGCACCAACTGTGGACTCGTTTTTTGCTGTTTCTTTCCAGTGACAGTGCACACCCTGAACTCGAGGCTGGAAAAATAAATGCGATGTAGCCCCTCAGTCAGTGAAGAGTCCCCCTAACTTCTGTGGACAAGTAAGGGAGCGGTTGTATTAACCAGAAGCTAGGGTCACAAAGAGGAGAGTGTGTGTAGAGAAGCCAACACGGGCAGCTTTAGTGTACCTGTGCTGAGAGAGATCCATCATTCAGGCTTGCTAATGTGATTACAGAGATGAGAACGTCTAAACTCTGCAGCCAGCCATGGAGACTCAGATAGAGCTAATTGGGTGATTGGCATCTCAGTGACAAAAGAACGGAGACCCAGAAAGAGCAGCTGCTTCTCCCCACAGGCGAGAAGACCCAATGTGAAGACTGTGCAGAACCAGGCTGGGAGAATCCCTTTCACTCCAGGGAACTATCCTGGTCTCCTCAGGTCTTCAGCTGAGTAGATAAGGCCCTCACACATTAGCAAGGGAAGTCTGTGTCACTTAGTTCTCTGATCCAAATGTTGATGTCATTCCTAAATGTCTTTTATCCTCACATAGAATACTACTTCACTAAATGTCTGGGTACCATTGCCCAGCCAAGTAGGCACATAAAAATTAGCAAAGAGCCAGACATGGTAGCTCATACTGCAACCCAGCACCCAGGAAGCTGAGGCAAGCAGGATTGCCATGACTTTGAAACCAGCCTGGGCTGCCCAGTGAGTACCAGGCTAAATTGAGCTACATAAAAGACCCAGCCTCCCTTCACTTGCTTAGTTAGAGTAACTGCTAGATATTTTATATTGCTTGTGGCTAATGTGAAGGGTGTGGTTTTCCTAATTTCTTCCTCTGCAAGCTTGTCATTTGTGTATAGGAAGGCTACAAACCTTTTGGATTTAATTTTGTATCTTGGATTTAATTTTGTATCCAGCTAATTTGCTGAAGGTGTTTATCAGCTGTAGGAGTTCTCTGGTGGAATTTTGAGGGTCACTTATGTACACTATCATATCATCTGCAAACAGGGATAATTTGACTTCCTCCTTTCCCATTGGATACCCTTGATTTCCTTTTGTTGTCTTATTGCTCTGGCTAGAACTTCGAGTACTATATTGAAGAGATATGGAGAGAGTGGGCAGCCTTGCCTTGTTCCCGATTTTAGAGGAATTTCCTTGAGTATCTCACCATTTACTTTGATTTTGGCTATTGGCTTGCTGTATATAGCCTTTATTATGTTGAGGAAAGTGCCTTGTATCCCCGATCTCTCTAAAACTTTAAACATGAATGGGTGTTGGATTTTATCAAATGCTTTCTCTGCATCTAAAGAGATGATCATGTGGTTTTTTATTTTCAGTTTGTTTATATGGTGGATTACATTGTTTGAAAAAACTTTCAAAACTCTGAAGAAAGAGATTGAAGATGACCTGAGAAGATGGAATGATCTTCCTTGCTCATGGATCAGGAGAATTAATATAGTAAAAATGGCCATCCTACCAAAAGCAATCTACAGATTCAATGCAATCCCTATAAAAATACCTACACAATTTTTTAAAGACATTGAAAGTTCAATTCTGAACTTCATATGGAAAAACAAAAAACCCAGAATAGCTAAAACAATCTTGTACAATAAAAGGTGCTCCGGAGGAATCTCCATACCTGATCTCAAACTGTATTATAAAGCAATAGTAATTAAAACAGCATGGTACTGGCACAGCAACAGGCTGGCTGATCAGTGGAATCGAATCAAAGACCCAGATATGAATCCACACACATATGGTCACTTGATTTTTGACAAAGAAGCCAAACCCATTCAATGGAAAAAGGATAGCATCTTCAACAAATGGTGCTGGTCTAACTGGAGGTCTATGTGTAAAAAAATGAAACTGGACCCATATTTGTCACCTTGCACAAAACTCAGATCCAAATGGATTAAAAACCTTAACATAAAACCAGAGACACTAAGTCACTTAGAAGAAAAAGTGGGGAAGAGCCTGGAACATATTGGCACAGGAGACAACTTCCTGAACAGAACACCAACGGCCCAGGCCTTAATGTCAACCATTAATATATGGGACCTCATGAGGCTGAGAAGCTTCTGTAAGGCAGGAGACACTGTCAAGAGAACAAAGCGACAGCCTACAGACTGGGAAAAGATCTTCACCAACCCTACATCTGACAAAGGTGTAATATCAAAAATATGTAAAGAACTCAAGAAATTAAACACCACCAAACCAAAGAACCCAATTGAGAAATGGGGCTTGGAACTAAACAGAGAATTCTCAACAGAGGAGTATCAAATGGCTGAGAAACACTTAAAGAAATGCTCAACCTCCTTAGTCATCAGGGAAATGCAAATCAAAACAACTCTGAGATTCCATCTTACACCCATCAGAATGGCTAAGATCAAAAATTCAAGTGACACCACATGCTGGCGAGGATGTGGGGAGAGAGGAACACTCCTTCATTGCTGGTGGGAATGCAAACTAGTACAGCCACTTTGGAAATCTATCTGGTGCTATCTCAGAAAAATGGGAATAGGGCTTCCTCAAGACCCAGCTATTCCACTCCTTGGAATATACCCAGAAGATGCTCCAGCACACAACAAGAAAATTTGCTCAACCATGTTCATAGCAGCCTTATTCATAATAGCCAGAACATGGAAACAGCCTAAGTGTCCATCAGTAGAAGAATGGATAAAGAAACTGTGGTATATATACACTATGGAATACTACTCAGCTATTAAAAACAAGGGATCCCCGAAATTTGTGGATAAATGGATTGAGCTAGAAATTATCATAATGAGTGAGTTAACCCAGAAGCAGAAAGAATCAAATGGTATATACTCACTTATATCTGCATACTAGCCCAAAGGGCATGTCCCACGAAAGCCTTCACTTACCAGGAAACTGGGACAGAGGGAAGAACATCCTATTGGGACTCTAAATGAGAGAAGCATGGGAGAATAGCAAAGTAGAAGGATCCAGAGGGTCCTAGAAACCTACAAGTAGAACATTATGATATGCAGATTTGGGCCCAGGGGTCCCACTCAAACTAAGGCACCAGCCAAGGACAATACAGGCCGTAAACTTTAAACCCCTACCCAGATCTAGCCAATGGTCAGAACATTCTCCACAGTTGAGTGGAGAGTGGGATATGACTTTCTCACGTACTCTGGTGCCTCACATTTGACCATGTCCCCTGGAGGGGGAGAACTGGTGGCACTCAGAGGAAGGACAGCAGGTTGCCAAGAAGAGACTTGATACCCTATGAGCATATACAGGGGGAGGTAATCGCCCTCAGGAACAGTCATAGGGGAGGGGAATAATGGGAAAATAGGAGGGAGGGAAGAATGGGAGGATACAAGGGATGGGATAACCATTGAGATGTAACAAGAATAAATTAATAAAAAAAGAAAAGAAAAGACCCAGCCTCAGAAAACCTAAAGTAAACTAACAACAATATGGTCCTTTGTATCTGCCCCCTCTACTGTGTTTGAGCAACCAGAGAACTGGGTCTCATTTGTCCTGGAATCCCGAGAATCCCATTTAATGCTTGGAACCTGGGAGGTGCATAGTAAGCATTTGTTGAGTGTCTCACATCTCTGATCTAAGAAAGGCTTATAAACGTGGCTCACATCCGTGTGTCTCGAGGCAAAGAATGGGGAGTCAGAGATGGCAGCAGAGGCCATGGATTGTGTCATGAAGACGGGAAAGATGCACCTGGATCTGGGAAGTGACCAAATGCAGACATAAGAGTTTCAGAGCTCAACTCTGGACTCTGAACCACTTTGGCCCCCACCTATGATGTCCCTGCCCAACCAGTTACAATGTGTGACTCTGGCGGCCTCAGTCTCTTGGCCCTAAAGTGAAGATAGTGGAGGTTCTAGAAATAACTTTATGGACTGATGTGAGAATCGAATGAGAGACCCCACAAGCAAGAAGTGTGGATTTGTTTCAGAACACTTGGGGAAATGGTCTTTGTTTCCTGAACCAGATTAATTTTGATGTGAGCTCTACACTAAGAATTCCTACAATTAAGCAAAGATTGATTTAAACTGGTTGAAGAGGTCCAGTAAAGCTGTCTCGGCTGATAAAGTGCTTGCCTGCAAGCCCAAGGATCTGCGTTCAATCCCAGAACCCACCTAAAGATGGAGGGAAGTAACCTCAGAAAGTTTTCCTATGACCTTCGAATGGATGCCATAGCACACACCCAGGCACACACAGCATACAGGAGCATAATAATAAGTACTTTTAAAAAGTTGCCCCAAAAAAACTACTGGGAGTTAACATTCTTGATTAACGTAAATAAAATAAATGAGTAAAAAAATTTTAATAGACATTCTTGATAGGACATAAAAATACCCAAAATCTCCACTCATCAAGAAAAGGAGAATTAAACCCATACTCACTCACATCCATTAGGTTGACAAACATTAAAATTAAGTTTTAAAAAAGTGGGTGAGACGGTGGGGCTGGGATGAGAAGAGAGAGTGAGGTTGCGCTTGGGATGTAGAATGAGCAAATAAATGAAGAAAAATTAAGATAATAAGCATTGGAAAGAATAGTTTTAAAATGAGCAGGGCAGGTGGCATATGTTTAGAATCCCAACACATGGGTGATGGAGACAGGAGGGTCATGAGCTCGAGGCCAGCCTGAGCTTCATAGTGAGAGCCTAACCCTTAAAAAAAAAAAATGTAAAGAAACCAAAGCCAGCCAGCTGTGCTGGTGCACACCTTTCATCTCAATACTTGGGAGGCAGAGGCAGATGGATTTCTGTGAGTTCTAGGCCAGCCTGGTCTGCAGAGCAAGTTCCAGAACAGCCAGGCCTACACAGAGAAACCCTGTCTCAAAAAACAAAAAATTAAAACAAACAAACAAAAATCTTACAAAATAATTACCATGTGACCCAGAAGTGGAGTTCCTGGACCAGTGCCTAAGAGTAAGTAGTCTTAGGACTACTGACTTAGTCCCTAAGGAGGCAGGATCTTCATGGCAGACATGTGCACCATGTCCTCAGCATCATTATTGACGATAGCCATTTGTGATGGTTTGAATAAGAATGGCCTCCTTACACTCATAGAATGAAATGCTTGGTCACAAAAGTGACACTATTAGGAGGTGTGGCCTTGGTTGGAGTAATGTGGCTTTGTTGGGGGTAGTGTGTCACTGGGGACGGGCTTGGGGATTTCAAATGTTGGAACCAGGCCCCAGTGTCTCTCCTCCCTTCCTGCTGCCTACCATTGCAGTTATAGAACTCTTGGCCCCAAGTCTGTCTGCATGCCACCATGCTTCCCACCATGACAATAATGGACTAAACCTCTAAGACTCAACTCAATGTTTTCCTTTATAAGCATTGCCATGGTCATAGTGTCCCTTCACAGAAACAGAAACCCTAGGACAACACCCCATGGAAACCACCCACGTGCCCATCAACAGATGAGTGAATAAACAAGTTGTACTTAGGCGTAGTGGAAAATGCTGTTCATCCTTAAGCTGGAAGGAAACTTTGACAGAGACTACAATCTGAATGAGCCCCAAGGGCCTCATGCTAAGTTACACAAGACAAGCACACAAAGACAAATTCCACCCTCAGTGGAAAGCATATACCACTCTTACAGGGGGCCCGGGTTCCATTCCCAGCACCCACACGGTGGCTCACAATTGTCTGTGACTGCAGTTCGAGAGGATGCATTGTCCCCTGGCATCTTTGGGTTACCAGGCATTCATGTAATACACAAACATGCCTGCAGGCAAGCACACACACACACACAAAATAAAAAATAAATGAATCCTTAACAACAACAATAAAAAGACCAATGCTGATGATTCTTCTCAGATGAATTACCAGAAAGCAGAAAGGCAACTGCCAAGTTCTGAGGATAGAGGACATAGGATGTGCCCTGTTCAGTTGAGCACAGAGTTTCAATGTTGCCAGGGGAAAGGAAGACGAGAAATTTGTCACACAGCTACGTGGCTTTAACATGATTAAACAGCATACTTCAAAATCATTTAGTAACAAACAGATTCAGAAGGTTATATTTATATGTTCATACATGAGTGTGTGTGTGTGTGTGTGTGTTTGTGTGTGTGTGTGTACATGTCACAATAACAATTCAAGAAAAATCCAGGAATTTGAAGGGCAGGGTAAGGAAGGCCTGGGAGGAGTTGATGGAAAGAAAGAGAATGAGAGAAATTATGTAATTGTGCTTTAATAAAAATTGCAAAAAAGATAGATATTGTCTTATATGTACTATATCATAATTATAAATAGCAAATAAATTCTGCCCACATCTCATATTTATATGAAGTTTTTTTCCTCATCCTATCAGCCCATAGTACCAATGGCCCACGCCCCTCAATTTGGGAAGTTTCTTGGGCCCTTCCCCTTATCTATTTACAGCTGTGGAGACTGGAGCCCAAGAGAACAGGCAGCTTGCTCACAGGCACACAGCTAGTGTGTTAGTTAATTGTGATTGTCAACTCGATTGCTTTGGGGGAAGCTTAAGGGTTTAATAAAGCTCTCCCCTAGGTGTGTCTGTCAGGGTGTTTCCAGAGATGATTAAATCACGAGGGCTCGGGTGTAATCACTGTTTTAATCGATTAATGATTTAGAAACTAGCTAAAAGGTGGCCAGGTGGACCCTCCATCCTCACATTCACGCAGGCGCAGAAAACGCCCATTATCCCAGCTCCGCATCTGCTCCCAAAGCCCACAGTTGTTCACTCTGCTCCAAGGAATCACAGGTCCCGCCAAGGCAGGACCACGGATGCGACCTGCATCCGACAGGGCAAGCGCCACATCTGCTAACAAATTTAGAGCAAGGTCCTTAATCCATGTATGATCCTGCCCCTCTGCACTCTGCATGTGCCACACAAGCAAGTCTTTAATTAACGAGGTCTTCGGAATGCTGTATGAAAATGGATTAAAACTGCTGTTTTCTTGCTCTTGTTACGGGCCTGTTTGTTTTTTATTACAGACCTCGTTTGTTGATTTGCTGCTGTTCTCCCATTCTGGAACACAACTTTATCAAATATGTCTGTCCTGTGTCCGTTTAAAGAAAAGGTTGGGGAAGCCCTAAAATAAAGTCACTAGGTAGGTATGAGTCGGTTGTCTTAGAAAAGGCACAACTGTGTGTGTTTCTTGGTGAGGGGAAGTGTAATTATCTCCATAGGGATGTTTCTTGGTTATCTGCTGAAGTTCATTTTCTGTCATCGCTGGGTCTCACCACCAACCATGGCAGGCAGCACTGAGGATGGAGGCGCCTCTTGGTGTCAGCTGTCATTCTTAGGGCTTTTCGAGAAATACGCACTATTCCTCTAGGTCTGGCCCTGCCAATCTCACCCAACACCCATCAGTCATCTCAATCAATCATGGTGTATTCCTTTAATGTATATTTATTAAGAATTTACTGGGGCTGGGGAGATGGTTCAGCAGTTAAGAGCACTGACTGCTCTTCCAGAGGTCCTGAGTGTTCAATTCCTGGCAACCACATGGTGGCTCACAGCCATCTATAATGTGATATGATGCCCTCTTCTGGCATACAAGTGTACATGCAGGTAGAGCACTGTATACATAATAATAAATGAATCTTTTTTTTTTTTTAAAGAATTTACTATGTATCAGGTACCATAGAGGGCATTTAAAAAAAAAAAAAAAGACACTCTACCTTCATTTAGCCTATAGCTTTACAGAAACATTAACATCAGCCAGATGGAGACACAAAGGGATACAGTTGGGTGTGTTAGTCATCCACTGGAGATTTACTGAGTACCAAGTAAGCAAAGCTCTGTGCCCAGTGAGCATAGGGCCATGTGACAGACAAAGCTGTAAAGAGAAGTTCCCTGTGCAGGTGTCCCTGGAAGCTCACTAGCAAGACTGAAGAGCATGCAAATCTAAGTAAGGACACAGTGGAGGGTCCTTAGGGCAAGACGACTTGTAGAATGGGAAAGAACCCAACAGGCCATGAGTGCTGGGCTGAAACAGGCCTATAAAGGGTTAAACCTGGGGAGGCCTGGTGGCACTCAGAGGAAGGATAGCAGGTTACCAAGAAGAGACTTGATACCCTATGAGCATATACAGGGGGAAGATGTCCCCCTCAGTCACAGTCATAGGGGAGGGGAGTAAGGGGGAAATGGGAGGGAGGGAGGAATGGGAGGATACAAGGAATGGGATAACAATTGAAATGTAATATGAATAAATTAATAAAATATGTTTTTTTAAAAAAAATAATAACCCAAGAAGAGACCTGGACTCTCCCAACTCAGGCAGGTTCTGGTAAAAGTCGTCAACTGATCCTAAGGGTAAGGGCCTCTTCCTATTGCCTTTAAGATGAAGAAGAGCATTGTCATCGTTAATGCCATAGGTCATTTTACTCTTTACCTTGTCAAGGATCCAAAGCCATTGAGGACATGAAATACACCTTCATGGAAATTCATGTTTGAGGCACAGCTCACCTTGATGCTTTAAACTGGTTTTGCTTTTTTTTTTTTTTTTTTTTTCCTACTTGATAAACCTCTGTTCATATGCCCAGTGCTTCTGCAGTGGTCTGACTTTTCCCAGGCCTGCCTCCCAGGTACTCAACAGCTCACAGTGTGGGTCAGGAACAGGGACAATCACCAAGAAAGTGGGGTGATCAAGGAGAGGGTGTGGAAACACAGTTGCACAGAATGACCATGGCTAGCTATTACTGCGGAGTGAAGACTTGGAGTGTCTTCATTTCCTGTTTCTAACCATCCATTTCTATGGTGTTTCACAAATGTATCGACCCACGCTGGGTTGAAATTTATTAGTAGTGAGTGGGAACTGACCTCGTTTGCTTTCTATCACTGTGAAAAGCACCATGTTGAATATCAACCCGGTGAAGGAGACGGTTTTGTTGGCTTACACTTCCCAATCGATGACAGTTGATCACTGAGGGAAGTCAAGGCAGGAATCTGGAGGCAGAACTGAAGCAGAGGCCACAGAGCTGTGGTTCTCAACCCTCCTAATGCTTCAACCCGTCTACTAGAGCTTTTCGTGTTGTGGTGCCTCTCAAACATAAAATCCTTTCGTTGCTACTTCGTAACTGTAATTTGTTAATCATAATGTAAATGTCTGATACGTGCAATAACTGATATGTGACGCCCAAAGGGTCGCAACCCACAGCTTGATAACCTCTGGTCTAGAGGCATGCTGTTCACCCACTTGCTCTCTGTGGCTTCTTTAGCATGCTTTCTAACACAGCCTCAGTCCACCCACCTAGGGAGGCACCACCCACTGTGGGCAGGACCCTCTCAAATCAACCATCAATCAAGAAAATGTCCTATAGACTTGTTTGTGAGCCTCTCTGACAGAGACATCTTTTCAATTGTGTGCCTGGATGACTCTTATTGTGTCAACTTGACAAAAAGCTAATCAGCGCAGATGCTTTGCCGGACAGGAGATGGGAAGTGCCATCTGGGTACCACACGAAGGGTCTTTCTTGGCCCCTTCCTCCCTCCTCTCTCTGCTCCAGCCCTGCAAACCTGCTGCTGTGTTTCACAGTCACACAAGCTTCACTGGGAAAGCAATCCCTACTGTCTCCTCTCCGCTTCCACTAGAAATGAACTTCTTGAAGCTGAGACAGAGTCGCCTGCCTGCATTGTATGCTTACTGTTGCTCTAAAAACCACTGCGTGCAACCCAGTGGCTTAAAACCACAAATCCTATAACTCACAGTGTCAGCTGTCGGAGAGCCTAAACTGACGCATTTTGCTGTAGTCAGTGTCTTCGCAGAGCCCTGTGCATTCCATGGCTCTAGAGGAGGATGCCTTTCCAGCTTCCAGTTACCTCCCTTATCTGTTCGCTCCCTTCCGCCATCTTTGAATCCTGTAGTGCAGCATCTCTCTCTTCCTAGATGGACCTTTGTGATTACATTTGGGAGCGTACAAGATAATCCAATATAATCCCCTCACTCCAAAGTCCTTAATGGTGTCTACAGAGTCTCTTCTGTCACATGAGATAGCACACCAAAGGTTTCAGGGACCAGGACATGGAAATCTGTGAAGGGTCATTGCTCCATGTACCATAATGGCCAATGCTACCCACCTAATGAGGCATGTATTTCTAGGATTCAAACCGAGGTCCCTGCCTCAGAACCCATATATGGGTCTTTTGTTTGTTTTCCTTCGCTTTCACCAACTACACCAATTTGCCTTCTAACATATGTGCTAGCATTGACTGAAGTAGTTTGTTTGAAAATGTTAGAAAATAGTATGCCCTGGTGTGTGTGGGAAGACAAATTATGTGATTGCTCCCTCAACTGTAGAGCTCTCTGAGCCCCGCCACATGTGCGCGCCCTCGTATACACACACACACACACACACACACACACACACACACACACACACACACAGAGCTGTGCAACCAAGAGTCTATTCCATTTAAGCTCTATAACACAGACGGAGTGCCAGAAATGCCACAGCAACTGGGGCCACGGAGAACCATGGAGAACTTGTGATAAGTCACCAGCACAACACCCATGTATCTTAGGGTCTCTCTGGCATGGCTAATGTCCCTTGGTAGCTGTAGTCTTCATGCCTGAGCAGGCAGGTTAGTGAATACACAATGCTTATTAGCAAGGATTAAGTTGATCCACAAACACAATCTACCACCAGCCTCAGTGAAATCCTTGTGGTAAACTATAAATCAGAAAGGTAACCCCTGCAAAGTCTGATCTGTGATGTCACTGTTGATGCAAATACCAGCACCACCCACCAAGAGGCGGTCATTTAATCACCATGGTTCCCTAATGCCATCAGTTTCAGCTTGTCCCGCCTTGGAACCCAATACTCTCAGCTCCTCTGGAAGACCATGATGACCTCCCAGGCAGCACACTAGAAAGAGAGATTTTTTTCCTTCTAGAAACAGACCTACTGCTGCCCCCTCCCTTCACGGCCCAAATAGCTGTCACCCTGCCCATCTCTGAAAAGGTAAAAATGGAGATGTTAAGGACTTAACAGGAGTAGGTGTGTCCTGTGGGTGGATGTAGCTTGATGGCCTACGGGACTGGGCCACACCCAGATTCTGCCACTCAAGCAAAGCCGGACAATGCAGTGCAAAGATACAAAAGCAATATAAGGGACCAATATAAGGAAAGGGACGCTGTGCTCACACCCTGAGACTCAGAGAATCCAGAAGCAGCATGTGGTCTTCAAGAAGTGATGGTTCTGGGGCTGGAGAGATGGCTCAGCAGTTAAGAGCACTGGCTGCTCTTCCAGAGGTCCTGAGTTCAATTCCCAGCAATCACATGGTGGCTCACAACCATCTATAATGAGATCTGGTGCCCTCTTCTGGCCTGCAGGGGTACACGCAGGCAGAAACTGTATACATAATAATAAATAAATAAATCTTTTTTTTAAAAGTGATGGCTCTGACTGTCACTTGATTGGATTGGCTTGGTTGGATTGGCGGATTAGTAAAACATACCTCTGAGTTTATCTGTGAGGACAGTCCCAAAGGCGACGAGCACATAAGAGCTCAGATCTAATCAACGCTTTAATCTATTAATAGACTGAAAATATGAACAGCCTTAAACAGGCAATTGAACTGTGGGGAACAGGGCACAGCTGGAGGAAGTAGATCACTCGACAGCTGTCACTGAAGAGTGTATCTTGCCCCTTTCCTCTTCCTGTTACTTGTCTTTGTTTCCTGGGTGCTGTTATTCGCCTGGCTTTTGTCTGTCCTGCCTTCCATGATGTTTCTGCCTTGCTACAGACTTACAGGAGGCAGCCGGCCCAGTAAGCTGAAATCTCTGAAAGCCAAAATAAATCTCTCTTCCTTTAATCTGTTTTTCTCAAGTATTTGTCACAGCAACAAAGGAGTAAATAAGACACCAGAGCGTTTGAGGTGCTAAACGGGCACCTCCCTCCAGGCTCCCTTTCAGCACTCCCTCACCTTTGTCTTATCTTGTCACGTGGGCTATATTCATTTATCATTTCTTGTCTGCAGGGCTGCTCCTGATGGATGCTCACATTGTCTGCTGTGCAAGGGCACCTCCCTTAATTAATGTCAGAGTTTTGAGCCACATAGTCACTTACTTGAGAGTGCACTGACCTCCGAGCTATGTGTGTACTGTGACAGCAGCCATGGGCCACCCAAGGACCCGGTCAGCTGTGTGTACACTCCACAGAAAATGCCCTCACAAGGTACCCTCCATGCAGCCACACACCCCCAGTTGCATTTCCCTAGCCAGCCCACTGTTCTTGGAGATGCACTTCGCTTACGAGCACGTCTTGTCTGGCTCTGGGCTCGACTCTGTTGCCTTAGCACAGCACTGTGGAGAAGACAGGGACCTCAGAGGATGAAACTTCACCTCCAAGGGTGTCGAGTACGGACTTAGAAGTGCAGCAGTGCTGCTGCCATGGCTCACCCAGTTACCCAGGTAAAAGCCTCATTGTTCACATGGAACAGTGGTTAAACTTATCAATTTTTACATCAAATTCAAGGCCATTGTGACAGGTATCTTTATTGAAGTGATGCAATTTGCAGACAGACACCTGGGGAGTCTCAATAAAGGACTGTCTGGACTGAAGTGCCCTGTGTGATGTCTGTGGGGGATTAGCTTGATCAGTGGGAAGACCCACCCACTGTGGATGCACCTTTCCCTTGTCTGGGGATCCTGGACTGTACTAAAGTGGAGAAGTCTAGCCTCGGACAAGCAAGTCGCTCTCACTCTCACTCTAGCTCTTGCTCTCTCTCCCTCCCTCCCTCCCTCCCTCCTTCCCTCCCTCCCGTCCTCCCTCCCTCCCTCCCTCCATCTCTCTCTTTCTCTCCCTCTCCCAGTTGCTCCCGGTTCCTGCTGACTTCACTTCCGGGCCATGCTGGACCATAACCAAGGAGAGTGAGCCAGATGATCCCTTTCTTGGACTTCTTTTGTCAGGATGCGTCATCAGAGCAGTGGGAAACAAAACTAAGGCAGCCAGAAAACACAACTTGGAAAACAGAAAAGAATGAAAAGAACGGAACTAGAAAAAAACAGAAATCAGTACTAACAAGAAGAACCACAGGACCGCCCTAAATGTTTGGACACCTCACAGATGGACTTGAATGTGCCATTCGTTCGGGGTGGATACTTGAAAATGAAATCAAAGTTTATTGGAACTTTTGGGATATGGCAAAGGCAGTTCTAAAAGGAAAGTTTATACCTATGAGCGCCAACACTTTAAAAAAATCATCTATTAAACATCCTATGGTAATAGTGCTGTGTACAATTAATAAATACAATGAAAAAATTAATCTATTATTTAAAACCAAGCTGCTTCCCCCAGGGAGCTAAGAACAGAGAATTGTCACTAGTCATAAAACGTGGTTCAAGCCACAGCTCCAGGGTGAGAGACTGCACTGGGACACAGCTATGGAGAGCTACACAGCTGGATGCTGACAGGACAAAACTGCACACGGTGAGAGTACACAGAGTGGAGAGTATAGGGGAAGACTGTACCCAGAAGCAGATCTCATCAACTGAGAATAACTCTGGAGTTTGATGACCCTCAGCCTATGGTCAGAGGGTGAGACGACCTCCCCAAGAAGCCATCTGTCGCAAGGATCTCTGCTGAGTCCCCAGTCTCTGAAACTCTTAAGATACTACTTGGCATGCACAAACACATGCTTCCAACAAGGTTGCCAATGTCTGCTGGGTTTTGAAAGTCTCCAGCCAGACCCATCGGCACAGGTGTGACTGTGTGCTTGCTTCCCACCTCCCAAAAGACTTTGGAGGAACCACTGCACTCTGCTCCCAGTTAGAGAATCAGCCACCTGGGACGGTATCAGCTGGAGAGTCTCAGGAGAGCACTGGAACCCAAACCCATCGCCCACATACTGTAGTGCGAGTGTGACCAACAGGAGCACCTATGTGCAAAGAAGGAAATTTAACTGAGTGGTGGCGGCTCTGGAAGACACAGGACATGGGGCCAGCACAGGATCAACACCATCATAAATCACAGGAAAGACAAGAGTCCACACATCGACTCCCCACCCCCAGCATCCTGGTGATAATCCAGTTTCTAAGAGCACAAAGATAGAGGCTGAAAAGATGACTCAGTGGTAAGACCATAACCACGTTGGTTTCACTGCAGCAGTGTAAAGGTGTTTCAGCGTACACAAATCAACAAATATAATACATAAACTTAAGGACAGACACCATATGCTATCTCAATAGATGATGAAAAAGCCACTGACAAAGTTCAACGTCTTTTCATGACACAGCCATAGGAATAGAAGGGGCGTACATCAATGTCATGAAGACTAGATATGACATACCTATTGCCAACGTGATACTGACTGCAGGAAAACAAAGCACTCCTCTATGCTCTGGAATAAGACAATGTTCCCAGTCCACCTACTCTCTTCCATGTAGTATTCAAAGTCTTAGCTATATCAGGAACAAGAGGAGAAATAAAGGGATGAAAACAGGACAAGAAGACAACGTTTTCAGGTAGCATGGTCCTACACTAAATAGACCTGAAGACTAAACCAGGAAAATCTCAGAGCTAATAAACATTTCCAGAAAAATAGCATGCTACAAAATGGACACATGAAAGTCAATAGTTTTTCTACATGCTAATAATAAACTTGCTGAAAAGGAGGTCCAGAAAAAACATGCCATTTATAATAGCCTTTAAAAAGAAATTTTAAGTGCCTAGAGAAAAACCTGACCAATGAGGAAAAAATTCTTTACAGTGCAAACTTAACTTAAAAAGACTAAAGAAAGAAACTAAGAGAGACTCTGGACGTTGATCTCCCATGCTCATGAATTAACAAAATTAATATTGTGAAAATAACTATATTACTAAAATCATCAAAATCCCAATGAAAATCCTCACAGAAACAGAAAAATAATTCTAAGTTCACATGGAAGCATTAAAGATCCCTAATAGCCCAATAGAATCCTAAGCAGAAAGGGTAATGCTGGAGATACCACAGAACCGACCTCAAATATACTCCAGAGATAGTGACAAAGACAGGTGGTAATGTCACAAGACAGATACGCAGGCCAGTGGGATGAAGACAGGACCCAGAAATAAACACACATAGCTAAAACCATCTAACCTTTGACCAAGGTGTTACAAATATACATTATGAGAGTAAAGCAGAGGCAGCTTCAACATATAGTCACAGGAAAACTGGCAAAAATAAGGCAGAGGATGAGGAAGAGAAAATAAAGGGAAGGAAGGGAGGAATGCTCTGTAGCTCTCAGTCTACGCTCCCAGAAGAACGTATATTGATTGGGTTAAAGGCTTCCATGTAAGGCCTGAAAAACAAAGATCATTATGTTAAGACTGGTTTTTTCTTAGAGAAAAACATACACAAGACACTTTCAGATAGTTGTAAGCAAGGGTTTCCTGAAGAAGACTCCAATAGTGCATGAAACGATGCCAAGAATTGACTAATGGGATTACATGAAATGAAAGGGCTTCTGCACAGCGAATAACCAGCAGTGTGAAGAGGCGGCTGCAGAGCGGGATGAAAATGCTTTCCTAGTGCACATCTGGCAAGAGATTAACGTTTAGAATCTATTAAAGAAATCTAAATTTTTTAACATTATTAAAAGCAAATCATACAACCAATAATGGGTTAATGAACTGAATAAGCAATTTTTTAAAAGAAGAAACACAGATAGGCAAGAAATATCTGGCAAAGTGTTCAACTCCAGGAAAGGCAAATTAAAACTGCTTTGTGATTCCATCTCACCCTGCTCAGAGCGGCTACTATCAAGAAAACAAAGAAACACTAGCAAAGACATGAGGAAAGAGCCTTTATGTACTGTTGAGGGCTGAGGGTTAACTGGTGAAGCCCCTGTAAAAACCAGTACAGGGCAAAAACACTAAAATTAGAACCATCGTATGATCCAGTTATTTCTAGGTACATACATGAAGGATGCTTTTTTGCTGTACGAACCAAGGACCATGCATGCAGTAAACCTAGACCCCCTATTCAGATCTAGCTACTGGACAGCATCCTCTCCACAGTTGTGTGAAGAGTGGGGAACTGACTCTGACATGAACTCTGGTGGCCCCTATTTGACTACCTCCCCTTGGTAGAGAGGCCTGGTGACACTCAGAGGAAGGGGAAGCAGGCTATCCGGATGAGACCTCATAGGCTGTGGTGGGGGAGGAGGTCCCCTTCTGTCACAGACCTAGGGGAGAGGAATAGGGTGAAAGAGGGAGGGAGGGGGGAAGGGGAAGATACAAGTGAGGGGATAACAATCAGGATGTAATCTGAATAAATTATTTTAAAAATTAAGTTAAAAAGATAATGGAATCAGCTAAGGTCCCTATCAGCCGATGAATAGCAGGCTGGGTCTGGTGGTACACACCTGTTATGCCAGAACAGGAGAGGATCAGGAGTTCAAGGCCAGCCAGCCTTGACCAAGTGGAGAATTCAAGGACAATTTGGGCTCCATGAGACCTTGTCTCAATAAATAACATATGAGCAAATTAATGAATAAAAAAATGTGGCACAAACACACAGTAGTATTTTGTTCCGCTGTGAAAAGAGTGAGTTTGATGTCTGCAAGAAAGTAGATGAAGCCAAAGATCATTATGTTAAGCAGAATAAGCCAGACTCAGAAACACACAGTTTTAGCCCCCAAATCACCTCCATCTCCCAGGCTGAATCTCCACTGGATCCCCTGCACTGCCTTTCAGCAGCTGCCACCACCACCACCGTGTCTTCCCCCCGCCCCCACCCCACATAAGGAACCAAGGCCTGGAAACCCAATGCCTGGACTGAGTATTCTCCACCACGCTGCTGTGGGAGACAATGTACACTGAACTCTTCTCCCTCTCCAGGAAGTAAGTGAGCAGGTGTCTTCCTTTCCTCTCTTCCTAGGCAGCTGGATGCCTCAGGAGGATTTTTGTTCCTGGATGCCTCAGGAGGATTTTTGTCGCCACTGACTCTCCACTAGAAGGCCTAGCTCCCTCCTTCTACCTATCCCAAATCTCTCCAACCTCCTTCTCAATCAGGGACATGCCC
This sequence comes from Acomys russatus, assembly GCF_903995435.1. Taxonomy (NCBI): domain Eukaryota; kingdom Metazoa; phylum Chordata; class Mammalia; order Rodentia; family Muridae; genus Acomys; species Acomys russatus. The sequence goes on along the minus strand of NC_067168.1, from coordinate 24,050,178 downwards.
TCTCTGCTTTTAGTACCGTATATTTCAGACTATAAGACACACCCAGTTTTTAGAGTAGTAAAACAAAACGAAACAGTTAAAAAAAAAAAAAAAAAACCCACAGCAATTCAACCATAAGGTGCACTCTAATTCCCCACCATCACTTTTGGGGGTAATAATTGCGTCTTATGGTCTGAAACATACAGTAATGCCTGTACTACCTACGTGACCTTTTCCACACTGAGTATTCTCAAGCATTCAAGATGTTGAGTTCAAAATAAATCCTCTCGGGGAACCTCCCAGTGGTGACTCAGCGTAATCTGGTGGAAAGGTGGAAAAGGTGCTTCCTGAGCATCTGCTTGTATTGGACACTGCCCTGTGCCCCATGGCGGACAAGAGAGATTCCTGCCATTGTAGAACTTTCAGTGAAATGGAGGAGATTATGGGTCAATGGTATATGCGCCATTACAGTCTAGACCAGTGGTTCTCAAACTTGCTGATACTGCAAACCTTTAATACAGTTCCTTGTGTTGTAGTGACCTCAACCATAGTTATTTCCATTGCTACTTCATAGCTGCAATTTTGCTGCTGTTATGAACTGTAATGTAAATATCGGTGTTTTCTGATGATCTTGGGTGACACCTGTGAAAGGGCCATTTGCTGCCCCGCCCCCCCCCCCCCCACCTCCCACGCCCCCGGCCAGGTTGAGAACCACTGGTCCAGACAGTGGCCAGGAAGGGGCACTCCTTAGAGGTTCTTCCACCTCAGGAGCTTGTCCACAGATGGCTTTATATTTGGAAACTGAGTGACTCGGACGAGCCGTCAAGAGCAGATGGTAAAAGATAGATGAGGGAATCTGGGACTGCAGATAGAGAAATTGACAGAGGCCAGCACGGCTGGATTGCCCAAGTGAGGAGAGTGGACAGACGGAAACTCAGAAAGGTGGACAAGGTCTGATGAAATACCTTCCCAAAGTCACACAAAGTTGTGGACACTCAACACAGATGATTAGCAGAGGGTGTTAGTCAAGTTTTCACTGCTATGGGGGCGGGGGGAATGTCTGAAATAAGCAACTTATTTCAGGGTTGCTCGCCCTGTCACTTTGAGCCTGTGGCAAGGCACAGCATCAAGGCAGGGAGAACGTGGCATAACAAGAGGCTCATCTCATGTATCTGGGAAGCAAAAGCAAAGAGGGGGGCTGAGGTCTCGATATCCCCTCTCAGGGCCTTCCTTCCTCTAATCCCCACCCTCCAGTGGTACTATATTTCAACATGCATGGCCATTGGGGAGATTTACGTTCCTAGCCATCATGCTTATTTTGAGGCACTGCGTTAAGTCCTTTGCCTAAATTGTGTCATTTAATCATCACAATGGCAATTATTCTGAGATGGGGATTATTGACCCACTGAACAGAAAGCAACAACAGTGGCTTGGATTGAGGACCTATGGGGGACAATGCCCGGGGCTGAACCCTTCACCTGCATTGTCTTGAAGCTCCCTCCCCACGGAGCTGTGCAGAACAAATGTTTTGGGTGTTTTCCTGTTGTACAAGTGAGCAGAGACTTGGAGGACTTTAATGACTTGTTCAAGGGCCAGCACAGGCCGATCCCCACTGACTGGGTTGTCTCATCTACACCGTGTGTCTTCTCCCTTTCCAAGTCACAGCCCATTTATCTGCTTACACTGTAGACAGCCTTGATGTTTGGCTTTGGGAAAATTTAAGGACATATTTCTGCCACAGAAAAAATGTTGGGGACATAAGGATGTTTTTTCCCTTTCATTTTGCTTTTCATGGAGCCCTGGGCAGGAAACAATAGAAAGATCGTTGGAATTGGTGTTATGAGAGGCATAGTGTCCCTCTCAAGCCCTTAGGCTCCTCCAAGGTGTCACCTCACATCATCTTCAGAAATCCAGCCCAACCCTCTGCCATGCCTCCTACTTGAGTCATGCACAGAGACTCCGCTTTGCACCAGGCCACCCATGCAGTACTGCTGACATTATCTGTCAGCCCGATGAAGCCCAATCAATTTTAAATGATTTACCTCCTGGAGCTAGCCCAGTCCTCTCCTTCAGGCCTTCAGGCCAATAGGAAATTTGAAATGTTTTTATAACATAAACCTCCTATATTTTATAACAAGCAGTCAGCTCTCTTAAAACAATTACCCATAACTAAAGAGAAACCAGTGTAACTGCAAATGAAATCTGATTAATGGTTGTTAAAACTGATGTTCTTTAAATAATTCCTTAAAATAATTTCACCAGAAAAATCTCTTAATGAAGACATTTCTTTAGGGGCTTAAGATAAATAGATTTTTTCCCCAAAGCCCCTGATGACTAAATCACATAAGCATTTGAACAAGGTTCTGGTTATTTTTCCTAAGTAGTGAATTTTCTATGTGCTTTTATTTTCCCTTGAGGCCATCACAGACAGAGAGTAAATTTCATTTTCCCCCTGCAATTATGTAGCTGTATTATTTTTTGTAATAGGCTTATAAAGAACAAGCTCTCTGACTGCAATCCTCCAACTGAAGTTTACAGGGAGGAAATTGAGAGACAAATCCCTTTTTGCTTCTTTCCGGGATTATTTAGAAAGGTCAGCACTAATGACCATCCAGAAGATTCAGCAGAGATCCTGGAGCCTTGTGAGATGGGACTCTGAAGCATCATTTAACCTGGCACGTGAGTGAAATTGACAGGTCACAGCACCCTAAAACGTGGGCATTTGGGACAACAAAAAGGGAGGAACTCCAAAGAGATCTCGTCGTTTAAATTAAGTGTCCTCATTAAGCTCACGTGTTCAAATGCCTAGTCTCCAGCTAATAACAGTGTTTGGAGAGGTTGAAGGGCTGTTAGGGGGTGGAATAACCACTGGAGGATGTGGGTCACTCGGGGAAAGACTACCATATACAGCCTAGCCCTGCTCCTCCATCTGCTTCCTTCCTTTCTTTTTCTTTCTTTCTTTCTTTTCATTTCTACTAGGAGACTTTATTTTTTCTTTTTTATTAAATTGTTTACATATACAATTATGTTATTACACATCTATACAATAAACTAACTACCACAAGAAGAACCACAAAACAATCAGGAATTATATAAGTGTTGCATTCACGGTATTTTGGCTAATTGCAGAAAATATCTTTCCTATCTTGGTGAGTCTAAAGTTCTGAATGTAAATCAATATCTATCATATCTCATCTCTATCAACTTAAAACATCTACCTAGACCTAAAAAACATTGTATCCCCTAAACAACTAAACCTCATCAGAGGCTGGAGAAGGAATAAAACTTAATTACTTGAGTAAGCCGGAAGTGCAGATTAGCAGCCTCCAAAATGAAAAAATAACAGAGACAGTCTGAACAGTCACCCCAAACTCTCTATAATGTTGGAGCATCATCTTCAGCCTTCTGGTCCAATATAACTGACAGACATATTTGTGAAGCAGGAATTATTGAAGACTTGATTACCCTGTCTTGGCAGAGTTTGGCCATCAAGTCTGCCTGCATCCAATCTTGCCTATTTTTAGGCAGAATTTTGCCTGTGGAAGAAATGAGGGCATTTTGCCCAGTAGCTGCTTTGCCAAATTTGAAGCCAACTACATAAGGAGGTTCTGTGATGCTCATCATCTTCTTGAGGCAGGCTGGGTATTGCCAAGAGTTAATCTGTCTTGTTGTAAAAGAATCTTTAAAATACTAAAAGCATCTTTAAATGCCATATTCTGTAGGTTTCTGAGCCTTTTGAAGACCTTAGCTAACTATTTTACCTTATCTATCTCTAGGATCCTATCTATTAAACCTAGGATGTGTATTCTTGTGATAAAAATAGACTAGTAATTGACATGACCATGATTGGATCAACTAACAATTAGCTTGTATTACTTAATTATCCTAAACAGCCTGCAATAGCGCTTTCAAAGTATTGGAAGTAAACTTTGTATTGTAATTGAGCTGTATGGATTCAATACCTCATATTAGAGTAGAAATATATATAATGTGTGAGGAGAATAATCTTAAATTCGAATTCTATACCCATTGGTATAGAATTAAACTTATTTTGTATCAATAGACAAAGTTCTATACCAATGAATTAAAAATAACCTTATTTGTGAGTAACATTTAAGATTCAATCATGAGCGAATTAGTTTTGTGGAAGAAACATCAAGCCAACAGAATATCCCAGCGTGGAATGGTTACTACTCACCGAATTCACCCAGATTCATGGCCAGTGAGATCGGAAGTGAAGCAGGAAGATGTAGAAAACGTGTTGCGTGAACGTAGCTGACAGCGAAGACAAGGCAGACGAAGAGAAAGCAGCTGGACCGGCTCAAGATTGGCTCCATTGCCAGCAAGCCTCGCGCTCACACTGCAACCTCGAAATAAGACTCCACTCATCAAAGGCTCCAGCTTGTAGAACTGCAAATTCATTTGAAAAGACAGGGCCTGAGCTAAGAGTGCCACTGGAAGACTTCCTGCTTGGACTCATTGGGTTCTCTAAATGAATAGAACTCGAAGAATATATGTATTATTATATTATATTATATTATATTATACTATATTATTATATATAATCTTATATATTGTATATAATGTATTTAAATTGTATATATATATGTATATGTGTACATGTACATGTATGTGATGTGATCCAGGAAGTTCATCAGTAGCTGTCTCACAGGAGAAAGGCTGAGAATTCAGTAGTTGTTCACGCCACAAAGCTAGACGCCTCTGCAGTCTGGCCCACTGATGGAGTCCTGGAAGGCTCCTGGAGAGATGCTGGTCTTCAGCCTACACTGGGATCCTGAAGAATCTGAGTTTCATGTTGTCAGACAGAAGAAGTTGCCAGCAAGAGTGAGAGGAAGGAGGTGAAAATCAGTTTTCTTGTTTCATGTTCTTCATGTGGGCTGACACCAGAAGCTAAGGCCTAGAATTAGGGTGGGTCTTGTGTCAAATATTCTGATTTTTAAAAATCCCTCACAGATATGCTGCACAGCTTGAGTTTTAGTTGATTCCAGATGTGGTCAGGTTTACAACTAAGATCAGCCATTTCAAGTCCAACTCCTGTGAACTTGTCACACAATAACAGTCCCTTATGCTCAATTTCCAAATGAAAACCACCACCAGACTATAATTCCACTTAACAAGATATAAGTATCCCATGTACAACCACAAATGCATCATAGATTGTATAATAGATGGTACACTCCCTTGAGAAATGCTTAGTCTTACTGTCCCTTAATTTAAATATAATAATACCTATTTAAAATGCTTAATCATTGATATCACTTCAATTGATCTTACGTTACATGATAAGGAAAGACAGGAAAGAAAATGAAAATCCCAGCTTAATAGTGTTCACATGTACACAAACATGCTCTTAAAAGCAGGACAAAAGCACTCATGTCAATTACAATCTTAATTTCAGCAACTGGACACATGGCCTAAGCTGGTATTTATAACTACCCTCCTCTATTCCCCTTTCTGCTCTGCCCTCTGCAAGTCTTGGTACTTTCCCTAGAGGAGTGACCCGCACCTACATCCCTGCAGGGCCTGGGTCCTTTGTCATCACACCTAGCTTGGATCACTGGTTCCCCATTGACTTTAACCACAGAACATGGTGATACCAAGAGACAGCCTAAAAGACTTCCCACATTCTAGATACAATCACAAGCCACCACTGTGGAGAAGTTATCCAACTTTTCCAAGGCACTCAGGGCCAATGGCCAACACCTTACAGTTAACCCATAACCCTTCCTTGCCTTTTTATCCACAAGATCTCATATTATCAGCATCACAATATGAAACATATATAACTTAAAATGTCTCACAGTCTTTAAAAAAAATTAGCAAACACTCTAGAAGTCTAGTCTCTTTAAAATATCTAAAGTCTCAACTATGAGTTCCCGTAAAAGAACAAGAGCCCAAATCTGCCCATCATAATGTTCTACTTGCAGGTTTCTAGGACCTTCTGGATCCTTCTACTTTGCTATTCTCCCATGCTTCTCTCATTTAGAGTCCCAATAGGATCTAGCCATGGTCAGAACATTCTCCACAGTTGAGTGGAGAGTGGGATATGACTTTCTCACGTACTCTGGTGCCTCACATTTGACCATGTCCCCTGGAGGGGGAGGCCTGGTGGCACTCAGAGGAAGAACAGCAGATTGCCAAGAAGAGACTTGATACCCTATGAGCATATACAGGGGGATGTAATCCCCCTCAGGAACAGTCATAGGGGAGGGGAATAATGGGAAAATGGGAGGGAGGGAAGAATGGGAGGATACAAGGGATGGGATAACCATTGAGATGTAACAAGAATAAATTAATTTAAAAATTGAAAATTAAAAAAAAAAGAACAAGAGCATAGTCATAATCAAATAAAAGAAACACCAAAATGTCACAGAATAAAAAGTTCAATGCTTGACCTCTGGGACCTGCCCACAATCCCCTGAGCTCCAAGGGGCCAAGATGGCTCTCCTTCTCCAGCTCCGCAATGCACAGCATACATGGCTCATCTGGTAGGCTCAGGCCAGCTCCGTGCTACAGCAGCCGCTATTCTTGCTGGTGATCCCACGGTACTGGTATCTCTAATATGCTGAGGTCTCAACTGACACTGAGACTAAACCTTCACCAATAGACTCTCCTGACCTCTCTCCAGGGATTTCCAACCCTGCTGCACACTACCACACCTCAGCTGCTCTCTGTGACCCCCTCATGCCTTCAAACCCAGTATCACCTAGGTGACTCTCACACTCTATCAAACTTGGCAGCCATCAGGCCAGCCTGGGCCTCAGTTTCTTTGGGCTGATTCAGAGGATTTTTCCTCAGAGTCCTGATCTCTTCCTCATCACAGCTGATTCCTCAGTCCCAGCTCACCAATATCAACTGTCCCTGTAAAGCAAAAGGTTTATTATAGTGGTCCTGGTCTCTTGCTCATCACAGCTGGTTCTTCACCCCCAGATGACCAGAATCACATATTTTTAATTCAAAATGTTACACAAATGGCTCTGCGAGAATCGTTGCTTCCCTCTGAAACTCCACAAGCTAGGCCTCCATCATCTGTGCCTCTTTCAGCATGATTATCTTCCAGTCCCCCCACAGCAGCACCTCATTAAGCTTTGAACAGTCAGTGGATTTTTCAGCCCAAAGTTCCAAACCACTTCTATAATCCCTTCCCATAAATAAGTGGTCAAGTCTATCATAGCAAGACCTCATTGCTGGTACCAATTTCTACCCTACTTTGGTTTCTATTGCTATAGTAGAGACCATGACTGAAGCAACTTGGGAGGAAAAACTTACAGTCTACCATTAATGGAATTCGGGGCAGGAATTCAAAGCAGAAACTGAATCAAAGGTCCTAGAGGAACATTCTTTACTGGTTTGCCTTGCACAGCCTGCTTTTTTATACCACCAGGCCCACCCACCTGCCTAAGGGTAGCACCACCCGTAGTGGGATGAGCCCTTCCACACCAAGCATTCATCAGGAAAACGCCCCCACAGACTTGCCTACAGACCAACGTGATTTTCATAATTAAGATTCTCTCTCCCAAGATGACCCTGTCTGTGTCAAGCTGACAAAAAAAAAAAAAAAAAAAAGCCAGCCTGCTGCTCAAAAACAACAACTAGGGAAATGTTTTCCCAGCTCAGCAAGCAAGCTGTAATAGGTTACTACAGCTGTGGCATAACGGTACCAGCCTAATCCCATGCCTCAGGGAGCCTCCTATCTGCCTCTTCCTGCTAAGATTATACCTGCTCGGTGTCATGCTATGTTTTCACATGGGTGCCAAGGACTGATACCAGGTCCTCAAGCTCACACGTTCTCAGCGGACCCATTCCCTAGCCTTATGGTTATTTTTATACTTATTTGCATGGGGGGAAAAGGCCTAGAAGATATAGCCCAACATTTGACACAACATAGCACAGCAGGTCCATCAAGGGAGATGCCATAATTGTGACGTGTCTTCCAGATGCAGGTGCTAGGTTTAAATACGGCTCCCCCATTTACTAGATGATCTGGCAAGCTTTTTTTTGGTCTTTTAGTTGCCTATTTTCTGCTGTAATAAATGGGGGATAATAACAGTGGTAAGACAAATAGTATATATAAATTGAAAACAGAAAACACACACAAAGACTATCTCTGCGGAAGTAAACAGAGACAGGTGGTTTTGCCAAATGTGACAGGAATAGCAATGGAACCTCGCAGTGGTTTCATGCAAAATGAGAGAAAGAAAGGTACATAAAACAGGTTGGATGGGACAGAGGTAGAAAAACATAAATACACTGGTCAAGGCATGGTGGTACACACCTGTAATCTCAACACTTGGGGGACAGACGAAGAAGTATTACAAATTCAAGGCCAACCTGGGGCTCAGTGTGAGACCCTATTTAAACAGACAAACTTGATTTTTGCAAAATTCTAATAATTCCAAATATTTGCTGGACAGGGCTAGAAACATTAGTTATAAACACGTATCCAACAAAAATCAGAAAGAAGTATAAACAAATGGGAAAGGCAAGTCTAAGGGCAGCAAACATACATATGAAATTCACAAGGTCGAGTACTAATAAAAGAAAAAACAGAACAAAACCTGAGGTACAAATATGCCCCTGAGTTTCCTGGCAGCCAAAGGAAGACAATCAATTACAAAATTGAATCTGTCCACAAAAAGCCAAGCATAGTCGCTTTGGGGATGAAACAATGTCCTTCTTTATGTCCAAGCCTTCAGTTTTTCATGTGGCTCTTCTAACAGGGTGTGCTGATTTAGTGGGCAATATCCTTACCAATAAGCTACAATAAATACCATGGAACGTTCCACCCATCCGTCTCTTACATCATCCATCAAAGGATAGCAAGCAGGCCAGAGAATCCAATTCCGGGCAGTTAAGGCAGCTGGATGCAGGCGTCTTTCCCCTTGGTCTGCTGGATATGTCCTCGCCATTTTGGTTGGCCTGGCCATTAGGACAACGCACAAGTCATGAATTTCACCAGCCTGTGATTGGGGGCAGCAAGGCAGACAGGAGGGTCCTGTGCAGGCAGCGGGTCACTGTTCTCCATCACCCACCCTCCTGACAAAGGCAAATGCATCCATCAGTCACCTTGTGAGCCAAAGGCTTAAACTTCTCAGCCTCTGGAAGCTGTCCCAGTCTCTCCACAGCATCATATATAAGAAACATAGTCTCTTTCTGAGGCAAATTTTTGGTTTTTTAAATAGTTGTTTATTCACAGAACAATTAGGAGCTCATTCATATCAGTTGAACACCGGGAGCTGAATGTTTGCAAAGAGAAAGGCATCCCATCGAGATTAAACACGCGCCCTGAAAGACTGTGCCTCCGAGTAGAGTTACTCGTGCGTAGAACTGATTAGGATGCACACGTATGCTATTATTCAAATAACTTTCAAACCTAACAGAGCTTAGAGAAAAATGTCATTTTCTACCTCAGCAGAGCACGCAATGCTTTGTCGCTGCATGTAAAGCTTAATTTGTAGAAAGGCACGGTACAGTCTCCTTGCTTCCCTCTCTGAGAGCCAGGCCAGGCCAAGCCGCCTTTCCTGTGTCCGCCCTGGGAAGGGTCAGGCATGCGCACTGCGGTGGAAGGGAGCAGAGCACCAGATGGGATGCTAGCCATGTGCTCGGCTAAAAGGAAGAGAGAAGGTGAAGGAAATTCCAAACCACTCCAACACCACTTTGGGTCAGAACCAAGCAAGAGCTAGACAGACAAGACAGAGACATCTCCAGTAAGAGCTAGACAAAGAAAAGACAGAGACAGACAGAACTGGGGTAAGAGCAAAACAGACAGAGGGACAGCAACAGGGTGGACAGAAAAGACAGCATCCAGAGGAAGGCCCGTGTGCGGCCAGGCCGAGACAGATGTTAGCGGCTCCGTGCGTGAGGAGTACTCCAGCATGTCCGAAGGGCCAGGAGATAAAGACTGAGATGTAAACCTGAACAAGGTATGTTCCCTCCTTAGGTGTGTTCTCTTTAAAAAATAAAAATAAAAAGTTGATATTTTCTTTTTCCTGACGTTGGTGGATGAGAGACCCGTGAATGAAGCTTTTGAGCCTGAGAGCAGCACCAACTCTCCGAGAGAGCCTACAAGAGGATGTCCACGGATGGAAACCTGGCACCGGCAGCACTGCCCACTTCCCACTCTCAATTATTCACTTTCTTTCAAGCATGACTTCCTCCCCAGCTGGACCACCAGCTCCCAGAGGGCAGGAACTTGCCTTCTCTTCCCTCTCAGCGTACACTCCCCAGCCACGCGGGAACTTAGTAGGTTTCTTTGCACACGTGGAGGAGGGAGAATCCTCCAGCAGGTTCCACCACGCGGTGGGTCTGTTCCTTCCTCTGTTGTACTGCTAACCTGGAACTTTTTACATGAGTGACGGCTTCATCACAATTCAGAATAGGCCTAACTCTGTTACCCTTCCCCCCCCCCCCACCTCCATCCCCACCCCCACCCCTCCGCCACAGAGCCAGAGCCAGAGCCTCTGGCTGGGCAGCAAGACACAGTCCGCTTCTCAACCCACCAGACCCCTCCCAATGGCACAGAGCCAGGCCGAGCCCATCTCTCCACCTGGGACAACCTCTTTTATCACCCTGCCCTGGGTGACAAGCTCAGTGTGACAGCCAGCCACGGGAGAGTGCAAGTACTGGATAAATGACTGTTTCAAATCCTTCAAGCCAACACAAAAGGCGTGCTATTGGAGGTAGGGGGGTGTGCTTTATTTGTGGTTTGGGAACGTATTTATATGTCCATTTTTTAAAAAAGGTCTGGAAAGATGCAGAGCACACAGTCATGAGAGGTCATCCGGGGAAGAAGGAAAGCTGGAGGGCAGGGAGCTTTATTTCATCTGTGCTTCCTTTTTTATAAAGCGTGTGTATTACTTTTATAATCCAATATTTTATCTTTTTTTTTTTTTAATCCTTCAAGGCTCAGATCAGGCCCTAACTCCTGGTATTTATTTCCACATGCCTGGGCCTGATGTTCCTTCCCTTCTCCAAGCACTTGAAAGCAGAGCAGGGAAGCCCATGCTTACTCCGTTGTCATGTGTTATCTGCTGCCATGTGTTAGCTGGACATAAAGAGAAGAGTGAGATTTTCTTTCTTGGCTCAGAATCAACCCCATGGCTATGAGTCCTTGGTGTTAAATATCCGAGAGAGCATTGAGATGGTGGCTGAGAAAGAATCAAATGGCCCTGTAACCCTAACCCCACTCCCACATTCCTTTATACGCAGAAAATCAGAGGACAATACTGCCAAGGAGGAAGGGAGGTGAGTGTTCATGTACAACCTGAGCCAGGTGAGGAAGGATGCTGGGGCCCATTCGGAGAGAAGCATGGCTGGAAACGTGGGTCAGATGAGGACCCCTGGGACAGCCTCAGAGAGGATGTGGCAGAAAGCATGTGTGCGGCTCTCTCTCTGGCTGCAGGAAGCTACAGTCTGCCCTAAGGCTGCCCCAGTGAAGACTGTAGACCTCTTTTAGGATGCATGCGCATGGGCAGCCTGGACTTTACAGTGGAGGGGATGTGGTTTTTCTAGGTCTTAACAGTTCTAAAGGCAGAATGCTGAGCAGAGCAGCCATGAGAGCCCTTGAGTCCAGGCAAGCCATGGTTTGGAGGAATAAGCTGTGCCTACCATAGGCCAAGGTAACTTTACGTTTTTAACTAAAAGATCCTTCAAAGCATCTCAATCATTGGGTGGTGGGGAGATGCAGCTTATTCTCCTATAACTAAGTACCAAGTATTCCCACTGTTACAGCCTTTAATGGGTTCTTTAAAAAAACATGAGTCCTGTCCATTGGGTAGATTGGAGCAGGGGTTCAATGTTTACTATTGTATTGTCCTTGGTTAGTGCAATAGTTTGAGCAGACCCCCCTGGGCCCCTATCCACCCATCATAAAACCACCTCCCTTTGGTGGAGAGGCCTGGTAGCACTGAAAGAAAGACTAAGCAGGCTACCAAGATGAGACTTGATAGCCTATGACCATATAGTGGGGAAGGAGGTCCACCTCAGTCATAGACCTAGAGGAGGGGAATAGGGTGAAAGCAGGAGGGAAGGAGAAATGGGAGAATACAAGTGATGGGATAACAATTGAGTTGTAATCTGAATAAATTAATAAAATTTTAAAAACAAGAAAAAACAGATGAGTATATTTAGAAACTGCAAGCAGCCCTGTGCCTCACTGGCCCAGCATCTGCCAAGGGCAGAATCCTAGCCCTCAGCCCCCAGCTGTAGAATTCTTTTTCCTGTTCACACTCCTGCATGAAAATCCTGCACCAGGCAATACAATGAATGCTAGAGATACAGAGTAGAGCAAAACAGACACTCTGCTTTCCCCTGTGGACCACATGAGCGATGAGTAGGAATGGAAAGGTGACCAGGAAGTGACAGGACTCTATGGTGCGATGGCCTGGTCGTCGGGGTTTCAGAGCAGTCAGCCATCCTTGATGAAGGGACAAGCAAGCTGAGAACTGGAGGATGAATAAGAAATGGTGACGTCAGCCGGGTTCAGTGGCGCACGCCTGTAAACCCAGCACTCGGGGAGGCAGAGGCAGGCGGATCTCGGTGAGTGCGAGGCCAGCCTGGTCTACAAAGTGAGTCCAAGACATCTAAGGCAACATAGAGAAACCCTGTTTTGAAGAACCAAAAAAAAAAAAGAGGGGGGGGGAATGGCATAGAGGAGAAAGCTCGGGAGGGAAATCCTGGAGGAGCAGTGTGCACAATAGACAGGGGAGAGTTTGTCTCCCCTCCAAATCCACATGCAATCCCCATAGCCGGAATCACCAGACATTTTTGTGGTCAGGGAGGGAAAGACACAAGGAAGCCACACTTGAGAAGTTTCCTGAAAGTCAAATTCTACATTAGCAATCTCTTTACAGCAATAAGTAGCATTTCCCAGTTCCCTTCCATGAGTTTGTGGACATCAAGTTACCTCCTGGTACCTTTCTCGGCAGCCTAGGCATCTAATATCTCCTTGAGTGTGGAGGCATTGATGGATGTGCCACTGGTTTTTTATTATGTGTCTCAGTCTATCATAATGTATTTCATAAATTAGTATTCCTACATTCCCGTCATATGTCAGTGCTCTTTGATTTATATAATGTAGATATGATTTATGGATTATTACAGCAATATATATCTCCGATAACTAATTTGTTGACCCAGAACCATAATATAAAAGTTGGCAAACACTTTTCTCAGGTAATTTAAACTTAACAGGGGACAAATCCAAGCAAGAGATCACAAAAACCAAGTTTCAAGTCTGAAAATCTGTTTTTCTAAAAAAAAAAAAAAAGTTTAACTATTCACCTTAAAGGTTCAAAAAAGATATCCCTTTATCCACATACTGGGTGGAAGGTGGGGGAAGGAAGCCCTGAGTGAATATATAAGGAGCAGATGAAGTCTTGAGAAAATGTTATTGCCTATATAGGCACAACAGTGTCAAGGAGTAAGGCCTCAGACCCATGGGAAATTGGCAAAGCCTTCCTCTGATCTGAGTGTGAATGTTGGCAGTAGCTTAACCAGCAACTGTGACTTCCTTCTCCATACCTGTACCTGAGACTGCCCACCTATAGAGGCTTCCTACAGAGACTACCTAACCTAACAGCCCCACCCTCCACTCCCACCCCCCCCACCCCTATGCTGAACACCAGAGCGGGTGGGGTGCAATGTAGGATCTCCGTTGGTTCTCGAAAGACAGCTTCAGTGAGACAGTTCATTTAATGGTGGGGCCATTTAATCAAACCTTTGGGGAGTGGGTAGAGGCTTTCAGGATGAGTGTACATCATTGTCTGGGGCCAAGGTGCTGGGAATGCCTTATTTGCATGAAGATGAATTCTAGGTGCTTATTGGTGATGACCTTATAAGGAGAGAGGAAGTTTAACCTGTAGCCTGGCTCACAGGCTACATGACCACCTCAAGGATGGCAAACATGCAGGCCCAGAACAGGGAGAGAGCAGTTCTAGTCCTGTCGGCCTCAAGATGAAATTTTCTGAGTTTGGACACATCTTGACCTCACTCTTACTCCCGCCACCTCTTCCTTTCCTCCCCTGTCACACAGCACCCCAGGCCCACACTGAGGTTTCCAGTTTTTGTTGTTGTTGTTGTTGTTGTTGTTTTTGTTTGTTTTTTTGTGGGAGCTATGACTCTGTCAGAATGCACACAGCCCACCTGATGCAACTTTTTCTGTGTATGTGTCTGTTGCTTCCTCAGTGTCACTATCCTTTCTTCATTCCTTTGTCACCCTAGATAGATCAAGTCCTAGCTGAGCTGGATATGGTAACATATCTGTGCTTTAAAATGGTATTTTAAACTTTCTTTACTCCACAGTTACCATCCTGATCACTATTTCTTCATAAATATCTGAGTCTCTATCCAGCACCATTTTCCTTCAGCCTAAAGAACTTGCTTTAACTTTTTGTACAGTACAGGCCTGGTATTAACTCCTTTAAGTAAGTGTGTGTGTGTGTGTGTGAGAGAGAGAGAGAGAGAGAGAGAGAGAGAGAGAGAGAGAGAGAGAGAGAGAGAGAGAGAGAGAGAGAGAGATTTTCTTTCTCCATTCCTCTGTCGGTGGACACCTACCTTGGGTTTATAACTGATCACCTGTGAATAGTGCTACAATAAACATTTACAAGCAGGTAAATGTGAGATGCCAATTTGAGTCCTTTGGGTAAATACTCAGAATGGCGAAGCTGGCATACGGAAGGCTTATTTGAGCTTTCGGGGAAACCTCCAAAACTGACCTCTGTAGCATTGGCCGAGTCACATTACTCACCAGTAGTATATAAGGGCTCCCTTTATCCAGATCACCAGTGTTTCTTGCTATGATTTATTAAAGGCTACCATTCTGAGCCAGGCAGTAGTGGTACACACCTTTAATCCCAGGCAGAGGCAGGTGGATCTCCGTGAGCTCAAAGCCAGCCTGGTCTACACAGTGAGTTCCAGGACTGTATGCTCAATTTTCTTAACCAATATATTTTATTACAACTTATTAACTGAGCGTACGTCACTTATAACCCGACTAACCAAAACAATAGGAAAAGAGGATTAAGGAACACAATAACAAAGCCGTAAGGATATCAGTTCTGAGAAATGGATTCTCCTGGCATAATCAGCAGGATTTCTTCTGCTGGAACCTGGAGTAACCAGAACCCGGAACCTCAGCAGGAGCCCAGAGCCCCAAAGCGGCTTTCTCTAGGAGCGTCTCGAAATGCAGCAATGAACAGCCAAAACTATCCAAAGTTTCCAAAAGCCCTGCCTCCAGTTCTGGGCTCACTTATGTATCTCCTCCCAGAGTCTGTTCATGGGATTTTTTCAGCTGGCAACAATCAAGTTCCCGCATGAGGTGGTTAGTCTTCTAGTGGATTAACATCACCTGTTCTTTCACAAAACTGTTCCGATCCCACACTTGGGATCATAAAAAAACAGGTTTATCTCTCCTTCACAGGACAGACAGGGCTACCCAGAGAAACTCTGTCTCAAAAAAGACTGCCATTCTGACTTGGGTAAGATGGGCTTTCAATGTAGTTTTTATTGCATTTCACTGGTAGCTAGTGAAGTTGGCCATCTTCCATATATTTATTGGCCATGTGTAAATCATCATTTGAGAACTTATTTATTGATAGGATTTCTTTGCTTAATTTCTTTTGGTTCTTTGTATATTCTAGATATTAGTCCTAATATATATATATATAAGCAAATATTTTCTTTCTCCCATTCTGCTAGCTGTCTCCTTGTTTAATTGCTTTCTTGGCTGTACCAAAGTTTTGTCATTTAATGGGGTCCTGTTTGCTTATTAGCATTATTTCCTGAACAACTAGAATCCTATTCAGAAAGTCCTTGTCTATGTCTACATCTTGAAGTCTTTCCTGCCTGACATTGTCAGAGTTTCCGGTCCTTCACTAATGCCATGAAGCACTAGGAGTTGGTGTTTCTGTGTAGTTCATTCCTCTACATGTGGCTATCCAGTCACGAAATGTACTTTGACATAAACTTCCGTGATGGCAGTTTTTCTTGTATATATCTATGTAAGTGTGTTCTTGTGTTTTCATGTGCATATGTGCATGCAGTTCTATAAGCGCATGTATAAATGCCAGAGGACCAATTTTAGGTGTCACTCTTAAGGTATCACCCACCTGTTTCTGCTTGGTTCATTGGTTTTGGTCTTTGACACAAGGTCACTCACTGGCCCGGAGCTTACCTAGCATGAGAGATGGAGATCTGCCTGGTGTAAGCTCTCTAGCCCTGGGATTACGAGAACAAGCCACCATACCTGGCTTTTTGAATGTGGGTTCTGGGAATTGGATTTAGGCCCTCAAGCTTGCAAGCTGAGCACTTTGCTGACTGAGCCATCTCCCCAAGCCATAGGTAGTTTAAAAGCCTAACTGAAAGGATCCCAAGATGTTTTCTGTGGTGGTTTGAGTGAGAATGGGCCCATAGGCTCATATATGTGACTGCTTGGTCACCAGGGAGTGGCCCTACTTGTGAAGGATTAGGTGCTTTGGGCTTGTTGGAAGAAGTGTGTCACTGGGGGTGGGCTTTGGGGTTTCAAAAGCCCAAGCCAGGCCCACGGGCTCTTTTTCCCTGCTGCCTGTAGATCTAGATGTAGAACTCTCATCTATTTCTCCAGGCCTGTCAGTGCGCCACGAT
Organism: Acomys russatus; assembly: GCF_903995435.1. Taxonomy (NCBI): domain Eukaryota; kingdom Metazoa; phylum Chordata; class Mammalia; order Rodentia; family Muridae; genus Acomys; species Acomys russatus. Next base: position 24,033,558 of record NC_067168.1, on the reverse strand, counting down.
GCTTTCTGTCATGCTGGTAATGGACTAAACCTCTGAAACTGTAAATAAGCCCCAATTAAATGTTCTCTTTTATAAGAGTTGCTGTGATCATGGTGTCTCTTCACAGCAATCGAACAGTGGTAGAGAGTCATACTGCAGTGCTGAAAATTTACACTAAGCAACCTCCTGATTATAATGAGATCAGGAAGATTACTCAGAAAAGAAGGAAAATCCTTCCCAGTGTCTCCACAGAATAATTGAGGCTTTCAGGAAATACCAAACTTGATCTCTCATTTCCCAAAAGACAAGCTATTCAGGGCTAACACTTCATTAGCCACGCATCCCTTGGAGTCCATAGAAGATTCTAGGAGCTACAGATGGGACCTCAGACCCCACAGACTCAGCTACTGAACACTTGGTATTCAACTAGCCAGTTATGAGAGATGACAGAAAGGGGGAGGGGATCCCAGATGGTTGCATTTATTCTTATAGGTACCACTGCATACCAAATGACCCCTTCTATAAGCCTCAGAGATACAGATAGGTTTCAAATGCAAAGACTCGGGACACCGAACTCTTGAACTCACCACACACCCACCATAGCCATGTCTAGTATGTAAAGGCTCAAAGGTCTGGCATTGGAAGGTGAATTGTCCCCACCCCCAGGGAAGGAAGGGGGAAACCCCAACTGGTTCTCAGGACATATTTGTCCCTCTACAAGGGAAAGCACTGCCCTCATGAATAGTGATCCTGATACAGGGAATAATCGGTCCTGGGAAGTTTTACTGTTTGTTGAGTCCAAAGAGATCACAGATTTAGGTTAGCAATCTGACTTCTGTTTATGTACACAGTAGTGAGGTGCCCTCCAAGTAAAGGAGATGAAAGACCAGCATTCACTTGCAGGCCCAAATGAGAGGTTGGTCCTCTAACAAAGACAGTTTGTAATTCCTGTTATAAAGGACTTGAATTTCTACCAATTTTTATTTAAGTTTCTTGGTTAAAAAAAAAAAAAAAGAAAATAGAGATGTTCCCAAACTATTTATATGCTTTGCTGCATGTGCTTGTAACTATTAGATATTTAAGATGCAATGTCCATGTATTCTTTCTTTCAGTTATATCTTCAAGGGTTTCCATTGGAATACACATACTTTATTTTTTGATATTGCCTACATGTTTTTTAAGAAAAATAAGATTTTAAAAAATCAAGAGAGGAGCTGGAGAGATGTCTCAGCGTTAAATGCATGCACTGCTCTTGCAGTATGGTTTTTAGTGCTCATGCTGGGCAACTCTCAATCACCTGTAACTCCAGGTCTAAGAAGAAAATGCCCTCTTCTGGTCTCCATGTGCAACTGCACTCAGATGCGTATCCTCCCAACATAGACACATACTTGTGTATACATAATTTAAAATATTTTTAATCAAGGTAGCAAAACACATGAAAGTTATAGATAAAAAGTATCTATTTGAGAGCAGTTAAAAATGTTTTCAGATGAGAAAGAATTTTAGATGTAGTTTTGCACTAAAGCCAAAGATTATTCCAAAACGGAAACATAAAAACGTGAGGACAAAACCAAAAGCAAGTAGGTCATGAAAGACATGAGAAGTGAAAGTTAATGATGACACACAGAAGCTGAAGTTTACTGTGATTAATGGTTATCAGCATTTTTTTTAAGGTCAGATCACTGTCAAACACGTATTTCATCAGTCTTCTCCAGGCATTGGGAGGATGCTACAAAAGGAAGCAGTGGGCCTCCTGACACTCCAAGTTAACTTTTACAGTCGGGGGGTGGGGGGGAGGCGGAGTTCATAACAGTATGAATGAAGTAGAAACAGTCCAAGAGGCCTCGGGGAAAATGATTGCAGAGATGAGAACAGGCTGAGCTGACAGCCCTGTGCCTGGAACAGTCTGTATCCCAGACAGATAACAACAGGCCCCTCAGATTCTAAAGGGACAGTGCTGGCCACACCCCTGGGGACCAGAGCCCTGGAACAAAAGCTTCCCTCTGTGGGATTCCAGGGACCAAGGGGTTGCTCCCTTCAGCTCCAAAGTCTCATGCTGTCCAAGGTTACCTAATAAAAATTCCTCCCCAGGGACCACAGAGAGCCAAAATGGGCCTTCATTCTCTGCCTTCCTCAATAACCCAGGACTCCTTACTAAGTGATCTTGTGTAGTAATCAGTATTAATGAGAATGCCCAAAAGCCTATGGCCTTATTGTTCTGACGCCAGCCCTGGGAACCACCCCTACATAGCCCAGTAACAAAACATAACATCAGCGGTCCTCACCTGGAAGTTAGGGAACACTCCTGTACCCTTAACTCCATTATCCAGATAAAATCTGTAGCATGTGGCTGTCTAGAACATGCATATAAATTGTAACAGCAAAATAAATGCTGATAGATGAGCCCTGTCATGGAGCTTTGGATGCGACTGACACCTTGCAAGGATAGCGGCTTACCCCACTTAGACTAAAAGAACTCTTTTTGAATAGCGAGTCTGTAAAATTAAAGTGTCGCCTGTCTCAGTCTGCCCAGCCCTGGGAGCAGCTTAAAGACAGAGCTGCTGAGAGCCATAAAAACTCCTCAATCCAGAATCAATCAAAGGACATCCTCTGAAATAGAGATAAGCCCCATTTCAGTAGCTGAAATGCTATGTTTTGGTTTCTTTCACTGTGTTGTTGTTTTGGCCCCGTTGCTACAGCGTCTGCCCCGTTATTACAGCTTCATACTGTTCACCTCTGAATCCATCCCACCCCTGTTTCCTTCTTCAAATTGTTCTTTTTCATTTTGCTCCATTCTCAATGTATAACGATTAGCAGTGTGTGTGTTGCTGTGGTTATTTTTGCTGGTAGTGGTGGTGATAGTGGGTTTTTTTTTTTAACAATCCAGAAGTAAGCTATACAAGAATGGGTCTCCTGGGGCAATTTTGGCCCTGGGAGACTACTGATTGGCATAATTAGTTATTTTTTCTTAGATCTCATATCTTTAAGTTTCTTAAAACATATGTCTTCTAGTACATGGCATTTTCGAGTTAAATTCCTTGTGACAGACACACGCATTCCAGCCAACTTCTACTATAAAGAATCCAAAGTCATCTCTCCAACCAATGGATAAACTAGTGAGGGAGTTTCTGGTCTCTTTTAGGCAGAGAGCTATGTCCTTCATCAGCATGAAAAATTGTAGGGGTCTGGCCATCATTCTTAAGCTCCCCAAAATGATTTCTAGGACCCCAGCTTTCAGAGGGATGTTATGAGAGGATGAAGGATAGGGAGAGAGAGGTCTCAAGATCAGCACATAAAAGAAACCAGTAACAGAGAAAACTATTTAATCTCATAAGATATACCACCACCACCACCATCAAAAAGCTACATGTAAGGGCCATAGGAGAAAATCCCAAAATGTCTGCATGTGGGGGAGTATGGGTGCTGTGTAAATGAGCCTGGAAAAGGGGGCCATGGCTCTGACCCAGTGCCATTGATCTTCTGTTCTGTCCCAGCTCTCTGATCCCCTTAAATCCTCAGAAATATTCTCTTAATAAACTATCTCTATTACTACCATTATCTATGTGCCCCAAGCCAATTGTTGGGCCCTCCAGACTCCAATCTGCCTGCAATGCTATGAAGGCATGTTATGTCGGTTCTTAATTTATCATTTTCATTTTTTTTTAAATATAGTCCCCTAACCCTGCTATTTTGTATTATGCATTATTTGGAGATGGCTCCCAATTCATTACAGGAAAAGGCTCAGCTAAGGCACAGAGCACAGGGCCATGCTCCATTCCCTCCCAAGTCTGCAGGACCCCAAGCCCATCCACCTCTTCCACTTGCCACCCAAATGACCTTGACTGGTTTCTACCAGTTTTCTCGTGTTCAAAATGAAAATCAAATTAATGAAGGCCACTCCCAGTGTTCCGCTGAATCCTAGAGAGAGCTTCAGCGAGTGTTGAGTCACAGGTGCCCAGGGGCTGCATTAATTGCTTCCATTCAGCTTCTCATTTAAACTTACGCAACCTTTCAGAGTGTGCCCCAGTATTACCCACATGGTTGATGAGACGAATCAGCTCTAGAGAGTGGAGAAGCTGGTGCAATCATATATAGCCAATAAGCCAAAGTCAAAATCCAAAGCCAGTGTGACAGTTTCCTGGTGGCTCAACATTGAGAGCATTGCATTTACCTCGGCGTTATTGAAAGACCAATGAGTTTACACACATGAAGCAGTTAGAAAAGTTGCTGCATGTAGGCTGTGAAGGTTTTGCTGCTGTTGTCATTGGCACTCAGGGTCAGCAGTAGAGTCTATCTCTGCTGTCTACTGGGAAACCTCGCCAGCACGCTATGCAGCCATCTTTTGGCAGGGAGGGCTGGGCTCTTCTCTCTTGCTTGGGAGAGAAATGTGAGGTTGCTTGGGATATGAAGATCCAGCCCTGGATCTACTGTAGAAATTCTCCAGGGCTGGACCTAGGAATCCGCATTAAGCAGGCCTAAGATGACTCATAAAGTCAGCAAAATCTACAAGGCATCCATAGTTACCTGCATGACTTTCTCTGGAGACAGCCCTCTCCTCTGCATTGGGAAAATGGGCACCACGTGACAGATCATAGAGAGCCAGCCAGGGATGCGCATAACCATTTCTGAAAACGGATTTATTTCCATTTGCAGAGCAAGCATGGGTCATCCTAGGAACACAGAAAGGGATCATGGGCCGTCAACATGGCATGGGTCATCCCTTCAACTTGGGAACTGATGGCACTTACTGCCCATGGCTTCTTATTTCTATACAAAACTTACCAACGATATGTGTTCACTCCCAAGAAAGAAAGCAAATGCAACATAGGCGAGGAGTGTTCAGTGTGGGCAGTCTATGCATGTGGTCCCTCTTAGCCTGTATATTCCACGTGTGCTGTTAATGGTTTGAGCACATAACTTCAAGCAGAGGAGGGAAATTCTGTCCATAGTGTTCCAAACACAATAAGACAGTTGTGATCAGAGGCCACATTTAAAGCTCCTCAGATGAAGCATTTCTGCTGCATACCAACAGTGACCCCCAGATTTCTCTCCCAAGAAAGCAGTAAGAGCCCAGTTCTGCCTGCTTAAAGATGGTGGTCTGGAGTCTTCCCTGCAGACAGTAGAAACACACTCTACCACTTGCCCTGAGTGGCAGCACCGGAAACAGCAAAACCTTCACTGTCTATACGCAGCAACTTCTCTAAACACCCCATGTGTGTAAACTCATTGGTACTTTCAATAATACAATAGTCTGAATTTTGCGTTGTGCCCCCAACACACACCAAGGGAACAATATTCGGAGACAGAGACTCTGGAGGAAGAACGCCAGCACATCAGCATCAAACAACGCTCTGGGGAACTGACCTGCCATGTTAGGCCACACTAGAAGACGGACCTTTACCAGTTAACAAATCTGCTTTAAACTTGGCCTTCCCAGTCTCCAGAATAGTAAAGCATAAATTTCTATTGTTAAGCTACTGAGACTCTCGTTATAGATTCTCAACAGGACTAAGACAGTAAGTAGAGGGGCTGGAGAGATGGCTAAGTGGTTAAGAGTAGTGTCTACTCTTCTAAAGGACCCGGGTTCAATTCCCAGAACCCACATGGCAGCTCACAACTGTCTGTAACTCCAGTTCCCAGGGATCTGACACCTTCACATTAATACACATAAAATAAAGTTAAATAATTTTTTAAAAGACAGTAAGTAGATACCTCTATTTTACAGAAGGAAAGACAAACTGACTTGCCCAGTATCACACAGTCACACACAGTGACAGCTTTGGGTTGAGTTTAGGCTGTCTGAGTTTGAATCCCGACTCTTGGGCCTTGACCACCTGGCTAAGTGACTAGCCAGAAACTTGTGGGTATGTCAGTTACAACTTGGCACTGCAGACGGCTCCTGTCTGCCCTCCAGGATTTTAAGACGCACACCTTTTAGCAAGTGATGTGGCCAGAATATGAGATGTGGCCAGAAAGAGAGGCCCAACAGCCTTCACTGGGAGGTAAGTGACACAAACAGAAGGTGGGCCATTGACTACTTAATGAGAGCGTGAGCAGGAAGCTAAAGCGTGGAAGAGTCAGAGTTGGGTAGGGGAGCAAATGAAGATCTTATCGTGCCTCGTCAGCTCACCCTCCACTTGTGGCCATGTTCTTCATGGCTGACTCTCTGGGGTTCTCAGAGTTCAAGTTAATTGCCTTTCATTTACTGAGCATCTGCTACGTATCCGGGCCTATATTTTGTGTTATAAATGAGTGTTGCTATCACGGAGCTCGGAATTCATGAAGAAAAGCAGAGATGCCAACCAATGGCACTTGTTTATAATAACAAAATACATACTGGCAATAAATTAAATGTCAGTGAAGAGAAGATGAGCAAAGCAAGAGTCTCCCATAGGGTACTAAGCAGCTGAAAAGATGTACTGTGTGGGCGGGGCAAAAGGAAGATGCAGCATAAACTCATCTTTCCTTCTACACTACAATGGGAGAGAATAGACTACATATCAACATTTGCTACATAAGCACAGGATACTGGAAGAACCCTAACTGGGGTCCCTGGTGTTCAGACTGAGGGTCAAGGAACAGGGAGCAAAGACTAGGAGCAGAAAATGAGCTTTTTCACTTGCTTATAGGTTTTATTTTATTGTCAAAATTAAACTAAAACTGGACATCATTACACCCAGCAAAGCCATATTAGCATTTTCTCCATGTCTGAAAATGCTTCTATTTTCTCTTTCTTTTTCAGAGCATCCTTGTGCCAGGTCCCTGACAGGACAGTGGGCTGTGGGAAGAAGGCATAGATAGCAGGAGCTCACTCTCTCCCGGGGCGGGGCCAGCCTCCCATCCCTCTGACACTGCCTGTGCAATGCACAGCCTCACACCCACCCATGCAACTCCTCCTCGGTAACCCTGCCCCATCAACAGTGGACAACGAGGTTGTCAAAGCAGATCGTCAGCGCCTGCTGGAGTCTCGAAGGCACTGGAAGACTCTGGAGGCCATACTCCCCTAAATGTTTTTGCTTCTTGACACATTCCTCTTTAATTACAGCATAATTTGCATTTATATGATTCTGTTCTGCCATCGGGTTGTGGGCATGTTGGTGATGATGGACACTCCATAGCTTCCCATCATAGCCAGAAAGCCAACAGGGCAGCAGCCGCCATCTCCGATAAAATCCTTTCCAATTAAACAGTTCATTGGACTTGTCATGGTTTGGGGTTCTTGTTATCCTCGGATGTGCACATCTCATGGATATTTTTTTATACCCATCATCATAATAAGGTCTTAGCATGCAGAAGATACTCTGGAAGTCATGCTCCCCCCACTGAGTGACTGTAATGGCATTGATTTGAAAATCAGTCTCCTTACACCAGCAAGAGAAGCAGGGCTTTCTACTTTAATTAGCTTGGTCTGGGCTTTGCTCTCCCAGGTCTTTTGTCTAAACGGTATCAGATGCTGCCCAGGATGGCATTTGCCATGGATGTGGACAAAGTAATACAGGACTGCCACAGGGCACATATACTAAGTTCAGACACATCTGGAGTCTCCTCCACATCCTCCAGAAGGAGATTCTTGCTCCAGAAAGTGTGGCTGGCCTAGCTGGAGTGTTCACCCAGCTAGTGTGGCTCACCTAGACAGCTCACAAGGCCAAGTAGGCATATGTGGGCAATTGTAAGTGCTTACCCATTTAACACAATTTCAAACACTACACCTGCTCCAAATCCATGCCCCATACTGCTGCCGGACACCAACATGAAACACTGATCAGAATGCATAGGTTTTCAAGCTGGGCGTGGTGGCACATGCCTCTAATCCCAGCACTCTGGAGGCAGGGGCAGGCGGATCACTGTGAGTTCAAGGCCAGCCTCGTCTACAAAGCGAGTCCAAGACAGTCAAGGCTATACAGAGAAACCCTGTCACAAAAACCAAAATAATAATAATAATGAATTTTTAAATGCATAGGTTTCTAATTCAATCCTCTGACAAGCAACACGGTTATATGAGCAAGCCAGAAATACTGCTTCTGTCACTCGCCTCCTCTGGCAATCTCATCAAGGCCAGAGTAAAAGCCACTTCAACTGGTCAGTTCTGCTTTGACCTCATCTTCTGTGATTCTCCTGAATCCTCATACCAGAAACACTGACCTCTTTGACACCTCTCACCTCAGGACCTTTGCACTTGATACTTTCTATGCATGTGTATGTGGGCGCTCTTGCTCTCTCTCTCTCTCTGTGTCTCTCTCTGTCTCTCTGTCTCTCTGTCTCTGTCTCTCTCTGTCTCTCTGTGTCTCTGTCTCTGTCTCTCTCTCTCTCTCTCTCTCTCTCTCTCTCTCTCTCTCTCTCTCTCTCTCACACACACACACACACACACACACACACACACACACACACAGAGTCTCAAGCATCCATTCAAATGTCTCTTTCTTAGTAAGACCCTCCCTAATGACTTTTCAAACTGCAACTCCTGAAATCACCAGGAGTTCTGTCTCTTTGGTACCCTGTTCCCTTTCTTTCACTCATGGCTACATGTGTGTACTTTACTGATTTTGCTCAGGTGTGTCCCCTCTGGCCTACATCAGCATATCAGCACTCGAGGACAGAGCTCTATGCTGCTCCATCCCTGACATAGTTAACAGTACACAGGACAGCACTGTCTCGGGTAGGTCCCCCTGGTATATTCTGGGGAAAAAATATCAATGAATCTAAACAAAATCTTGCAGTAAGGGGAATTGTTGCTTGGTGTGCAAAAAATGAAAGGTTGTTCACCAAAATTCTAGGAAGATTCACTAAAATACCACCAACAGTTGCCCCTTTGGGGTGGGGTCCAATGCCTAGAACATTTTCACTTTATTCCTAATTCTTTTCCACATTATCTAAATTTTGTCTGTTGCTTTGTGTACCATTTAGCACATTTAATATTATAATAAAATATTTTTTAAATAATACAGTTAAGTAAAGTGGAATTTAAAACTCCAAAATGTTTCTTTACAATGAAGTTTATCACCACTTCTATGGTAAAGAGAAAAGACAGTAAGAATTAAAATGAGCTGGGCGGTGATGCCACACGTCTTTAATCCCAGCACTTGGGAGGCAGAGGTAGGCAGATTGCTGTGAGTTCGAGGCCAGCCTGGTCTACAAAGTGAGTCCAGGACAGTCAAGGCTACACAGAGAGACCCTGTCTCAAAAAAAACAAACAAACAAAAAAGAATTAAAATAATTGAAAATAAGTGTTGAAAAGACCCATCCAATAATGACTGATTATGACCTAAACTTTTAGGGTGACCTGGCATGCCTGTTTACATCAGCCCCCTGCTCTCACTTCACCCCACTCTATAGTAACTAATGAATGTAAACTCCAAGTTTCCCAATGCCAGGAATCACCGCCCGCCTCTTTGCCTGGACTATTTTCCTTCAGCCTGCCTCCCACTGCCTATTCAGGCTGCCTTTTACATGCTCACATGCAGCCTGTAGTGATTCTGACTTTAACTCAAACACTAGACACTGGTTCTTTCTGATCTAGAGCATTGCAAAGACCCCTCCCGGTCATGTCGCACTGGGCTGGCACTCTGGCCCTCAGAGAAGGTGTAATAAATAAATGAAATTGTGCAGGTGACTCCACCCATGTTGTCACGGGTCAATAATCAGCAATCTACTTTGTAGAGGAAATAATTTTTTTCTGAAACTTCCTCCTCTGAGTATTCATTATAACTCTCTTTAACCTGGCATCTCCGTAATGATTACCACAAGAAACTGTTGCCCTGGAGGGACCCCCCAAGAAGGGGACGCGATATCTGTGAAGGTTCCAATACTGCTGGATCCAGCTGCCCAGAGGCCACCTCTCTCCCTGGGCTAAATGGTACTTTGGTTATTTTTAATTAGAACAAAATGAACATTTTCACAACCCTGAGTGACAAAGACTGGCCAAAGGGCTCTACATGTGTTTTAATTCTGTCAAACACAAGATGCAAGAAATAGCTTGCTACAACACTTACTTTATTCAACCATGTCCCTAAATTGCAAAAATATTCCCTGAGAAGAACAAATCTTGACCTGAGCTATGACATTTCTCCTCTGGTAGCTGAAGCCAGCAGTCAAGGAGCTGCCTGCAACCTACAACCCCGTCCCTGGGGTGCCAGAAAACTGGGCCAGGAGAAAGAGGGGCTGGAATAGCATGACCTTTTGCATAATGTCTACTGAGCAAAACTTGTGGGTTCAAGACAAACTCCAGTTACAACCTCCTTTTGCCTTATCTGGGACACAGAAGAACAAAGGTCTCTGTAACTCATTTTTGCTGTAGAGCAAAATTAGAGTCTGCAGTTTAATGTGTGTGTGTGTGTGTGTGTGTGTGTGTGTGTGTGTGTGTGTGTGTGTATCCTTTCTATATCCTTTCTATATCAGTAACACACATCAAAAGATGAAACAAGGTCTCTTAACAAAGTCACTCTAAATAGAGAAAGGAAAGGATGAGCCCGTCTCCCCGCCCGCACACCCAGAATGATGTAACAAAGCCTTGCAAGAGAGGGTACCGTGGTCTCCAATCACGTGAAAATAGAGGCTAACTTAAACTATGGGTTCTATTTGCTCCCCTAAGGAAGAAAGGCCACTATTCGGGTGCCTCAAGGGCTCCAATTTTCATTCAGGAACTCAACAACAACAACAAAGCTCATACTACACCTGCAACTGCTGTTGGCAACTCCGAGCACCAAATGCCATTTAAACACCAGCGGACATCATGTCTTTAGGCAAAACCCCTCTGTTCCCAATGTGTTTGGCAGTGGACAGCAAGCAACCGTGTGTTCTAAAAAAAAAAAAAAATACCTGAATGTTTGCTCGTTGATGATAAAGGACTAAACTCCCAACCACATTTCACCAAAACAGGAAACTCTCTATTTCTCCATCCTACACTTGGTGCAGTTTCTCATTCTTCAGCAAAGTCTCTGACTTCCCAGGCAGCACACCTAGAAATGTTGCTAAGAACCTCGTTGTCTGGAATAGTCCTGTGCGGCCCCCCCCCAAAATGGAATAATCCAACTCAACTGTCCCCCCCACTGCTTGCAGTTGAAAACTTAGACACAAACACAAACTACTCATAGACTCAGAAAGTAAAACAAGTGGGGATTGACTAGAGACGGGGCACAACAGAGCAACCCATTTCAAGAGATGGCCTTCCAGGAGTTTTGCTCTTTTGTCTTCTGATAGTGGCCCAATGTCAGTCCTGCCGCAGAACTGTGTCCCATACCAGGACCTTAAAATACTGAGAGGAAACTGAGTGAAGAACCTGTGGGAAAATCCCTGGGAGCTAAAAAGTATGGAAATTTTAGGAAGGAGGGGGCAGGAGGAGAAAAGGGATGCACTCATCCTGCCTCGGGTTACAATGTCATCACTCACCTGAGCATGTGCAGGTTATAGCTGGGTGAAGACCGAGGGACCCAGGCTAAAGTGCTGCCCATTGTCCTATCTTGGAGTGCTACACACATGAAGCTGACCCAAAGGGGCGGAGCGAAGGCTTTGAAAGCTAGGTTTTCACTGTGACCACTATCAGCAAATGTCAAGAGAAAATTTCAAACCTAATGAGGTTAATTACCTGCTAATAAAACAAACAGACATTCTCCATGGAAGATAAGGAGACCAAAAGATGTATGTGTAATGCTCAGAATGGCCTAAAATACAATTTTTAAGTACTTGGTATTTAAAGGGTTAAGACAGTGTGATCAACTCTCAGGGGAGGCATGTTCTACAGGCTCAAACTCTGAGGTGATCCAGACTCACTCACCAAGCACATCAAGAGCTTTCAAAAATGTTCTTAACGACAGTACACTGTATTCTTTTTTTACATATACATTTATATTATTACACATATATACAATAAACTACCTACAGCAAGAAGAACCACGAAACAATCAGGAATTATATTATAAATGTTACATTCATAGTGTTTTGGCTGTTTTTATTTGGCAGCCTTGAAGAGAACATCTTTCCTATCTTGGTGCATCTAAAATTCTGAATGTAAAACACTATCTATCATATCTCATCTCTATCAACTTAAAACATCTATCTAGACCTAAAAACATCTTAACCCCAAAACAACTAAGCTTCATTGTAAACTAAACTATCTGGTCTTATACCCCATCAGAGATGAGAAGGAATAAAATTAATGATCTGAGTGAACTGGAAGTGCAGGCTAGCAGCTTCCAAAATGAGAAAATGACAGGGACAGTTTGATGCCTGAACAGTCACCCAAACGCTCTATAACATTGGAGCATAATTTTCAACCTTCCGGCCCAATATATCTGACAGACATATTTGTGAGGCAGGAACTATTGAGGACTTGCTTCCCTGTCTTGGCAGAGTTTAGCCGTCAACTTTTAATTAAGTGATCATACACAAAATATATCATTTTAAATTAAATCTACTTAAATTATTGTTTTTTCTTATTTAATTATTGTATCAGTTATATTGAGATAAATTCATGGAATAGGATTCACCTACTTAATTAGTATATCTAAAATACACTAACGCAACTTGAAATCCTGTCTCCAGGACTTTGAATTGTATAGGTCTGGAGATGTTTGTTGTTCAGAAAACTCGAATACTTCTATTATTGATTAGTGTGATTCTGCTGAACTAAAGGTTGAGATAAATAGCATTAGTCATCTGTCCTCAAGCCAATAGACAAGGAAGGAAATGAAACTAGACTACCTGGGACAATTAATCCCAACTAACTGGGGAAAACTAGGCTTCTGACACTCAGTTGAAGTGACTAGAATTATGTCAAAAACATAGATGGTTTCTTTGGGCCATCCCTTAGTATGTCCATTTACAACATTAAAAAATAATAATAATAAGCATGGTAGCAGATGCCAGGAATGACAGCACTTAGAAGACTGATTCAGGACAATCACAAGTTCAAAGCCAGTCTGAGGACTTACATAGACAGGATCCCATCTCAAAAACAAAACAAAATTTCCAGGAAAATAGCTGAGCAGGTCAAGGCACCAATCCTGATGACCTAACTTTGAACCCCAAGATCCACATGGTAGAAAGAGAGAATAGAGTTTGTCATGTATAGCTGTGGCCTCCACACATGTACCATGGCACATGAATACATGTACATACACACTCAATAAATAAATATAAAGTTAAAAAAAAACTTTTTAGAGATCAACGGGTGACTGTTCAGGCAGACTGTCTCTGTTTTTTGTTTGTTTGTTTGTTTTTAATTTGGAAGCTGCTAACCCACTCTTCCTGTTTACACAGGTAATTAATTTTACTCCTTCTCAAGTATCTGATGAGGTTGAAGACAAAATAGTTGAGTTTTACAATTAAGCCTAGGTGTTTAGGGGGTGAAGATGTTTTTAAGTCTAGATAGATGTTTTAAGTTGATAGAGATGAGATATGATAGATATTGAATTATATTCAGAATTTTAGACTCACCGAGATAGGAAAATGTTTTCTTCAAGGTTGCCAAAAACAAACAGCCAAAACGCTATGAATATAACATGAATGTAATTCCTGATTGTTCTGTGTTTTTTCTTGCTACATGTAGTTTGTTGTACTACATGTATTGTGATAATAAAATGTATATATATATATATATATATATATATATATAATTTTTAAAATAAAAATAAATAAAACATGAACTTTAAGGAAGAAAAAAAGAAACTTTTAATGTAATACTGTAGTAGATGCCCATATCCCCAACTCCATCTCCACACACAAGGCAGAGTCACTGAAGAGTCAAGACCTTTGAGTTGAAGGATCAGTCACCCCACCAAAGAATATGTCAGCCAAGGTTTCCTGACGGCAAATGAAGCACATGCGGTGGAAAGACTCAAGTGCATCAGTCACACCTTGTCCATCATAGACACAGCGACTGAAAGAGCTGTGCGCACCTTCTCCTGGCTTACTTCACACTAACAATATGTGTGAGTACCAGCACGTGTGTGAGTGTGTTCTGTGCTCCTTCCCCTTATCGTTTTCACAAGTGTGAATGGAGATGGTTGGTTTTACAAGTCAATTCTAAGACAATAAATGATTGTGGGAGCGTTGGTGAGAGGGATGCAGAGACTGTCTTTCAATATTAGTTGGAGCTTTGTCTCTCCTCCTGTTGGGTAGATTATTAGGCAATATTTAGTATATGAAAATTATATTCCATAACACAATTAAGATCTTACACAAGGTTCTAGTTTGTGCCTTACCATGGGTACAAGGATGGGTCAGCATAAGTAAATCAATAAATGTAATGCAGTACATAACAGACTTAAAGACAGAAACAACATGATCATCTCAATAGAGGATAAAGAAAAGGCCTTTGATGGAGTTCAACATCCCTTCATGATCAAATTCCTGAAGAAACTAGAACTAAAAGAAACATGCCTCAACATAATAAAACATTGTATAAGTGCAGAAAAAAAAAACATTTCTCCTAAATCTCAGAGTGATTTGATGGTTACCACTATATCCCCACTCTTGCTCAAAATACTGCTCCAAGACTTGGCATGAGCAATAAGACAAGACAAATAAAGGAGGAACAAATAAGAAAAGAATAAAGCACTTTCCTATGTTTGGATTACATGAGCTTATACTTAATGTACACTGAATACACCACCAGAAAACTCTTAGATCTAGCGTTTATTCAGCAAAGTAGTTGGACACAAAATGAACATGCAAAACTGAGGACTTGGGGCCAGGAGGATGGCTCACTGAGTAAAGCGCTTACCACGCAATTGTCAGCACCAGAGTTGAGATTTCCAGAACTCACATAAAATCTGGACAAGTAGGCATGGTGGCAGCCTGTAATCTCAGCATTCAGGAGGCAGAGACAGGGCATCCCTGGGTCAAACTAGCTAACGAACAGACCCATCTTCAACAGACCCATCTTCAACAGAGACCCTGCCTCAATAAATAAAGTGGAAAGTGATCTAGGGAGATACTCAACATCAACTTCAAGCCTACATACACACACACACACACACACACACACACACACACACACACACACACATACACACACACATACACACACACGCATTCATATGTATACGCACACCCACATGTGCACACCATATGTAGATACATATAGTTGCCACATAATATTAGGGCTGGACTTGAGGATACATGTTTGTAACACAGCACTTGGGAGGTAAAGGAAGGTGATCAGGAGTTCGAGGTCATCCTCAGCTACGTAGGAGTTTAAAGAAACAAACTGAAGAAGACATTAGAAGACAGAAAGAGCACCCACGTTCATGGGTTGGCAGAATTAATATTATAAAAATTATAACATACAATCATCATCAAAATTATGATGACATTCTTTACAGGACTGGGGGTGGGGGCACTTCTAAAATTAAAAGGAACACAGAAGACCCTGAACAGCCAAAACAATTGTAAGCAATGCTAGAGATACCAGAATACCTGATCTCAAATTGTACAGCCACCTCCACTAACAAATAAGTGTGGTTCTGCCACAGACACACAGGCCAATGAACAGAACTGAAGACCCAGCAATAAAGCCATACAACTAAGACACCTCATCTTTTTTTAAGAGAAAAGGAAAACAGACATTGGAGAAAAGCCAGCATCTCCCATCAACAATGCTGGGAAAGCTGTATATCTACACACACAAAAAAAGAAGGAAACTTGTCCGTATTTCTCACCCCACAGAGAAACCAATTCCAAATCAGTATAACACAGTGATCTGGTGAAAGGCCTACAGCTGCTAGAGGAAAACATAGGCAAAATATTTCAGGATTTAGACACTGGCAGGGACTTTCCAAAAAGAACTCCAATAACACAGCTCGTAATCCCCACAATGATAAGTGGGAGTGCAGGAAATCAAAAAGCCTCCGTGTAGCCAACAGAACAATCAGCAGAGTGGACAGACAGCCTAAAGCACTGGAGAAAATATGGCCAGCTATTTACCCATCAGGGATTGGTATTTAGAATCAATACAGAATTCCAAAAAATAAACACCAAAGAAACAAACCATCCATTCAATAAATGGGCTACTGAGTTGAATAGAGAGTTCTCGGTGGTGGGGGGATGGGCAAGAATGACCAAAAATAATTGGGAAAAGTGTTCACATCTACCATGGAAATGTAAATGAAAATTACCTTTAGATCTACCTTACTCAGAGTGGCTGTTATCAAGAAAATAAATGACAAAGCTGCTGCTGAGAATATGAAGAAAGAGAAACCCTTGTGTGTGGCTAGTAAAGCAAACTTGTGTGGGCACTGTGGAAATGGATGTCCTCAAAAAACAGAAGACGAAAAACAGAACTCCCATAAGACCCAGTTATACCACTTCTGCGTATATTCCCGAAAACGTCTGAGTCTGCACTTCACATAGATTTTTCCACACCCGTGCTTTCTGCCTCACTAGTCACAGCAACGGAGATCTGGAACCTGGCAAGACGACCATCTAAAGATGAGTGGATAAAGAAAAGATAACACTGACACACAATGGAGCTTTGTACAACTGTAAAAGGAATAGACTTATGACCTTCACAGAAACGAATGGAACTTAAGATTATCGTGTTAGCAAAATCAAGTAGACTCGGAAGCACAAATGTCATGCTTTCTGCCATAATCAGAATCTAGTTTAAATTTAGATAGCTAGATCGTAGACAGATGGATAGACAGATATACGGGCAGATAATAAAAATCTATGTGGGACAAAGAGAAAGGAGAATGAGAATAAGAGAAGATAACGGAGTGTGTATGTGTGTGGTGCATGCATGTGGATGTGTACATGTGTGTATGTGCACATATGTGTGCATATTCATGTGTGTGATGAAAAAGAAGAGGTCAATACTTTAGGAGAGGTAATAAACAAGGGGACAGGAGATGGGATGAATAAGTGTAGACTATAACAGCATGAATATGAAACATAATGAGCCCCATTACTTTGTATGCTGACCAAAAAAAATGAAAAATAGGTATCTGTAAATATGTGATTTTTATAAAAACACAAAGGCAAATCAATGTACAATTTTTTTTTAACCAATGTTATCTGTTAATGTCAACATCCCCAGACAAAAACAAATAAAGGTCTTGAGACCTGAAATGTATACTTCATATAAAAGTTAATTAAAAATAAGTACAAATTATAAAATATTTTAAAGCATTCCTAAGCTTAACAGCACAGATCCTAATCTAGACAGAAAATATTGATTCGTCAAAATTAATATTTTCTGTTACTGAGAAAAGAATGAAAGGTAAGCCACAGTCTGAAAGAAAATACCAGAAACCCATATATTCAGCTAAGAAACAACATCTAAAATACATCAGAACACTCAAAACACAACAACAAAAAGTATCCAAAAAGAAAGTAGGCAAAACAAACAAAATTACATTTAAATGACTATTAAAGAGATAAAATTTGCATTTGAGAAGATGGTCAAAATCATTAGTAGCTTCGGAAATGCAAACTAAAACCACAATAGATGCCACTACATGCCCATTTTTGGTGGTTAAATTCGGAAAGACCACGAAACCACCAAAGTGTGAAGGATGCAGACCAATCATACATTTCAGGGGGCAGGGAGCAGGAAGCTGATAGAGCCACTCTTTAAAAAGAAAGAAAACATGCAATTGTCATATGAACCAGCAACTGCATTCCTGGACACTTATCCCAGAGAAATGAAATCTCACATCATTTCAAAAACATGCCCGTGGATGTCTATAGCATCTTAATAAGTACCATTCAAGCACTGGAAACAACCAGGTGTCCTCCAATGGGCAAACAGTCAACTCATACAACCACACGGTGGAATGTGACCAGCAACAAAAAGGCATGGCCCAGTGACACGGGGGGGGGGGGGGGGGAGGACACGCTGGAGGGCTTCTAGAAAATCACAGTGTGAAGAAAGCACATCCCCAAAGTGTTATTCAATTTTACATAAATGGGTGCATTAAACAGCATGTGTGAAATAATAAAATTACAGAAATGAAGAACAGACTGATGGTTGCCTGGAGCTAAAGAGTGGATGACAGGCTTCTGCTGTCTAGGCTGGCACGTCTGAAGTTTGTAAGTCACTGTGGCATCCTAACAAGCAGATCCGCGGGTACAGGAAAACTGTTAAACACAGAATAGAGGTGACCATAGCTGAGGGAATAGACAGACAGAATAGAGGCGACCATAGCTGAGGGAACAGACACCCATGAGCAGAAGCGTCACAGGGAACTAGTGCTGGGGTGGGATTGTAGTGAGAATGTTGGTTTCTTTAAAAAAAAAAAAAAAAAAAACAGAAATATTATGTGAGTATGTTTTTGTTGTGGGATACGGGGCTGCTTCAGATTGTCCACAGCAGCTAATTATGATTTGCCTCGTGCTTTAGAAGGAATGTGATTCTGCCAGCTGAGGATAGTTTACATTTGGAATTCTGGGGACTCCTGAGACTATAAAAATGCCAGAGCACCAAGAGAAGTGCTGGCTGCTGCTCCCCCTGCTGCTGCAGTTTTGTTGCTTTTCTCAAGTGGTCATGTGTGTGCGAAGAGACAAGTAGAAGAAACTGGGTATCCTGTGGGCGAAGATCAACCCTGACCGAAGAAACGCAAAGCCCCAAACAGCAAGAAGCAGCCTAATGCTACCGATGCCCTCTTTCCCCTCTAACCTTCTTCCTCTCCTACCTAGTATTTGGAGGTTGGAAGGGGTTGGGGTGGTGTACAAAAGTAGATAAAAGAACCCAATAAAGTGGCCAAAAGTACAGTTACATGGGATGAATTGCCGGAGGCTCACTGTAGGAATTCTGAGAGACTGGAAACTCCAGGGAGACCCAATCCTTGCAGTGTCCCACACCTGACTCTGTTTATCTTCTGCAGTTCTACAAAGGTCTCACAGTAATGTGGGGCTGGGGGGTTCCACACCTGCTTCCATCTGGGGAACAAGAAAACTGGATTACTTTTACATGTGAGGGAGTGATGTATCTTCCTTGGTAAGGTTTAACCATAGGAGAAACTATTTCACTGAAGCTTAGTTTGCTGGTGTTCACTGGAGCCTAACTGGCCAGTTCTTTAGCCAGAACTGACTCTAGTTGTCCTATCACGCTGAGGAGGGAGGGAGGGACCGAGGGAGGGAGGGAGGACGAATGAGGAGCACAACTGATGTTCATAAGCCAGAGAACAGATCCACTCAGGTACTATTACCTGACCATAGCAGTCCGGAACTCTTCTCATCCTCTTACCACACTGTGTTACTAAAGACCTGCTGACAGAGGTCCTTTCCCCTGCACACCACGCCTGCCTAGCAAGAACAAGTGCAAGACACACGAAGGGGTTAAAAGCACAGCTAGCAAAGACAGAGAGAGAAGCAGCAAAACCAAGCTCAGGTGTAACTACTGCTGGGATATGGAAATTAACAGTCTAGAAACTAACACCTGTAATATGCTAAGGTCTTTCGCAGACAAAATGGGCTGCATTTAATGTCAGAGAGCTGAGAACTCTAAGGAAGAACCAAAAAACAAAACAAAATTAAAAAAAAAAAAAAAGGTAAGGGATCAAACACACAAACGAAGAATGGCCTTAATGGTTTTATTAGTAGGTAGGACAGTGGCTGAAGACCGACCCTGTGAACTTGAGAGTATCTCAATAAAAACCTTCAAAGCAGAAAAGAGTGGAGGATAAGGAAGAAAGGGCTGAAGGGGTAAAAAAAAGAACAAAACATTTGAGAACTACAAAAGGTGAAACGTATTCAAAATGGGGATAGAAGAAAAAAAGAAGATAATAAGTAGTGGAAACAATATTGACTAAAATTTTCCCCAAAAGTAACGTCAGGACCCTAACATCAATCCTGGGAGCTGAAAGGGTGCCAAGGAGGGAAAAAGCCAGGAAAGTTGCATTTAGCTTTGTCATTGTCACACTGCAGGAAACCAAGGCTGAAGGCCAGAGGAAAAGTCTGCATGACTCCTTCAATGAATCCCACCCACATATGCCACCAGAAGACAGAGCCTTCAGAAGCAAGCAAGCAGGGCAGCTCATAGGTGCTCACAGAGACTGAGGCTCCAATCATGGAGCCTGCAAATAGATCCTCTACAAATATGTTGTGGGTGTTTAGCTTGGGATTTTTGTGGGAGTCCTAAAAGTGGAAGTAAGTGTGTCTCCAACTCTTTGCCCTGCTCTTGTGACCTTGTTCCTCCTACTGGGTTGCCTCATGCAGCCTTGCTATGAAGGTTTGTGCCTAGTCTTATTGTATCTTGTTATGCTGTGTTTGGTTGATGTCCCTGGGAGGGATATCTACAGAGGAGCAGTGGATCCAGGGGAGCAGAGAGGTGGGAGGTAGGGAGAAGTGGAGGGAGGTGAGGATGCAGTTGAAATGTATTGTAGGAGCAAGGAATAAATAAAAAGAAGAAGGAAGCCAGGTGCAGTGGCACACGCCTTTAATCCCAGCACTCGGGAGGCAGAGGCAGGCAGATCACTGTGAGTTCAAGGCCAGCCTGGTCTACAAAGAGAGTCCAGGACCCAAGGCTACACAGAGAGACCCTGTCTCAAAAAAGAAAAAAGAAAGAAAGAACAAAAGAAAGAAAAAGAAAAAAGAATCATTCTTTGAGGTTTTGGTCAGGGTAGTTCAAGACAATCTAGGCTGTTGCTGTTGCCCTTGAAAGTCCTATTGCTGACAACACTACACACTTTGGACACAGGACTCAGGATCTCCAAGCTGGCTCTGTGAGCACAGGCACTGTACCCACATGGTGAACAGACTTACAGTCAAGCAAAACATCCATATACGTAAAAAGAAAAGTTGTTTTCCTAATGTCAGATCTTTAAAACACACACATATACACAAATACAAAAGGCCAAAATATTAATTAAAAGTGGAAGATACAAACAGTAATAAAGAATAAAGAGGCAAATAGAAAAGAAGAATAAATATGAAAGATGTAACAACTGTTTGGATGAGATGCTGCTCTGGAAAAAAGAAACCACAGCAACTATGAAAAAGCACGCTGCGGCCCTCAGGGGCAGGGAGATGGAGGAAATCAAGCAGAGCACTGAAGATTGTGGGTGGGGAGACGACACAGACACAACACACTGTGAAACTACTCAGTACAGGGTACTGTAATGGTGGGTACGTATCATTACACTTAGGTCCAGACCCACAGAGCATAAAACACTAGGGAAGAGGTAAGAACTGATTATCTCAATGTGGATTCATTAATTATAAGAAATGTCCCCCTCTAGTGGAAGATGTTGGTAATGCCTGTGAGTAGGCAGGGTACATATGGAAACTTACTTCCACTCAACTTTGCAATGAATTATAAGTACTGTTTGAAAAGAAAAAAGAAAAAGCCTAGGGTTAGAGAGCTGGCTCAGTGACACAAGATCCTGGCACCCACATAACAAATACATCAGGCACCCCTTCTAACGCCTGTATTCTATAAACTGTAAACTGTAAGCTGCAACCTGCAACCTGTTACTTGTGCCCTGTAACCTGAGCTTTGAGAGAGCCAAAGACAGGATTGCTGAAGCTTGCTGGCTTCCATTCCCAGCTCAGAAAATGAAAATCCCAGGTTCATCTTGCCTCAAAGGGAGAAGCAGAGAGTGGCAAAAGTAGACATCTGACATCTTCTGGTCACTGCATGCATGCATAGGTGTGCAAACTTTCACATAAATGCATGTGTATGCACTCATGTAGACATATATACAAACATATACAAATAAAAACGCCAACATTTTCTTAGTTTTCTAGTTTTTAAAGAAGCAGTAGGTATGTGCAAAGGTCACGTAGCAAGTGTTCTTCTTTACGGTTTACTCTGTCACTCTAATTATCTTAGTTTTAATAATGTGCTCATTTTGCAAAATGTTACACACAGTTTTTTCACTGTGTTATTTAGTACAACTACATGTGACTCTATACATATGTCAAAATTAAATTTTAAGTTAAAAAAGGAATGGGCTGCTAACATACTTAGAATGTTAATGAATCTCAAAATTGCTATGTAGGGTGAAAACTAAACATTAAAAACCTAAGAATAATAGGACCCCTGTCTATAACAGGGACCTCATAAAACTGAAAAGCTTCTGGAAGGCAAAGGACACCAGCAATCAGACAAAGCTGCAACCTACAGAGTGGAAAAAGATGTTTAGCAACTCCACATCTGATAAAGAACTAGTATCAAAAATATATAAAGAACTCAAGGAACTAGGTATCAAGAAACACAAATAATCCAATTTAAAAATGCAGTACAGACCTAAACTAATCCACAGAAGTCCCCGGGTCCCTGCAAGCAGGTACGCACTCTCCAAAGTCTGGCCACTAGCCTGCATGTGCACAGTTCCTGCTCTGGATATCAGACTGAACTGGGGCTCACAAAGCACTAGTGTCTGGTCTTCCTGATGAGAGGGGATACTACAGTGTGGAGCACAGGTGGGTCTGACCTCAGGCCACCCAGCAGATCCACCAGAAGGTGTCCCTGATCCTTGCAGGTGAGGGGTCTCAACCTACAGCCACTCACCTATGAGCTGCTCTCAATGGCAAATGAAGGACACCAGAAACTACCACCCAACCCCAGAGATAGGCAGGTGGCCGAAGGCCAGCTAAAAACACAAACAGCAAAAGCCAAAATAATATGGCTTCTCCAGAACCCAGTTATCCCAATGCAATCAGCCCTGGGCACTCTAACACAACTGAAACACAAAAAAAATGACCTCAAATATTTCCTTATGAAGATAATAAAGGAGGAAATGAATAGAACCCGTAAAGAAATACAAGAAGATGCAGGCAAACAGAGGCCATGACAGTGGCCTATAGAGAGGAAATGAATAAATCACCGGGTGAAGTTCAGGAAAATGCAAACAATCAGGTGAAGGAAATCAATAAAGTGGTCTAAGATCTGAAGATGGAAATGGAAACAATAATAAAAAGCAGAATCTGAGGAAAGCCTGGGAAGAGAGAACTTAAGAAAACAAGAACTGCAGAGGTAAGCATCGCCAACAGAATACAAGAGATGGGGGATGGAGGAAGAGACTATGGGGAGAGATGACTGAAATTGGGAAGTGCTTGGGCGGGGCAGACACCTAGTGCAGTGCAAACTTCCTTGAATCTATGAAGGTGATCCTAATGAGCACTCCTAGTAATGGGGTATACAGAGTCTCAACTAGCCATCTCTTATAGCCAGGAGAGGTTTCCAGTGGTAGAACTGGGTTACATTCAATTGAATTGTTGGCCAAGGGGGGGGGTCCTGTAAAAATTACCAAACAACCCAGGCCGTGGCTAAGACAAAGGGTTGCTCTCTGCAAACTGACAGCAGGGCCCCAATGCTGAAGACAACACCCACACAACTCATCGAACATGGAAAAGTCACACTGGTGCCTTCATCTTCACATTCTCATCTCTTTTGTGTGGGAAAGTACATACTCTGCAGGCTGCCAAAAGAGAAGTGTGTGCATCAATCCAGCCACAAAACCCTCGATATACAGTCTGTCCTGCCTACAAAATAATGCTAGGGCAATGACGGCATAGAACTTTTGGGTGTAGCCAACCAGTGCCTGGTTTGACCTAAGGCTCACTCTCCAAGAAGGAACCCATACCAAACACTGCTCGGGTAACCAAGAATCAGAGACTAGATAATCCAGAGACCTAAGGTAAAACCAAATACTACTGGTCAAATTAAAAAAAAAATTTATATATATATATATATATATATATATATATATATATATATATATATTTTTTTTTTTTTTTTTTTAAATCCCAAATGTCTCATTTTACCAATAAAATCAGGAGCTAGATGCTGGGGTCAAAGCCTACTAGCTCAGAGGGGCATAGAAAACACCCAGCCAGCTTTCCTATTCAGCCAATGTCCCAGACATCCCTTCTCCACATTGTCTTAAAAACGCTTCAAACCAAATGTCTCTCCTTCCTACTTCCTGTGCCTCTCTCTATCCATCCTCTGCACTTACTCTCACTTTGTTTTTTTTCCTATGTTCACTCCTTGTAAACTGGTTGTTTGCTCTGCCTCTTGACCTGTGATTGACTTTATCCAATCCTACTTAGAGAAAGCTCTTGAATTAAAGATGTGCTCTAGGGCTGAGCTGTCAGACCACAACTACCTGTTTACAATAAATAAAAAGTCCTTAGATTAAAGGTGTGTTATAGGGCTAGGCCACACCACAACTAGAAACAGGCTTTTCCAGTATACAATCTTGGGGTTCACAGTGTAATCAAATATCCCCCGAAGTAATCAATAAAATGACTGCTAATGATATTCTGCTATACAAATAGATCAATGACTTATCCAGTCACTATCAGAGAGGCTTCCCTGGCAACAGATGGACACAAATGCAGAGGCCCACAGCCAGACATTATGTGGACAGTGAGTCTAAGTGAGAGGTCTCCATCAAATCCCTTCTCTCAGAGCTCAAGGAATCCTATGGAAGAGGCGGCAGAAAGATTATAAAAGCCAGAGGGAGCGGAGGAGACCAAGAGAACAAAGCCCTCTGAATCAACAAATATGAGCTCACGGAGACTGAAGCAGCAAACACAGGACCTACATGGGTCTGCAACAGGTCCTCTGTGCATATATTACACCTTAGCTTAGTATTTGTATGGGACTCTTGACTGTGAGACTCTTGTGCCTGCTCTTGGGACCCTGTTCCATCTGTTAGGTTTCTGTGCCCAACTTCAATATGATAGTTTTTGCTTGGTCTTATTATATTGTATTTCATGTTCAGTTGTTATCTCTTAGAAGCCCATTCTTTTCTAGTGAAATGCAGAAAGAGAGTGGATCCAGAAGGGAGGAGATGTGGGGAGGAACTGGGAAGAGTAGAGGATGTAGAAACCATAATCAGGAGATATTGTATGAGAAAGGAATCAATGTTCAATAAAAGGGGGGGAAAGTGAAGAAGGGGAAAGGAGACCGAAAAGGAAAAGCTAAAGACTCCTTCCAAGATCCAGAGGGTCCTAGAAACCTACAAGTAGAACATTATGATAGGCAGATTTGGACCCAGGGGTCCCGCTCAAACTAAGGCACCAGCCAAGGACAATACAGGCCGTAAACTTTAAACCCCTACCCAGATCTAGCCAATGGACAGAACATTCTCCACAGTTGAGTGGAGAGTGGGATATGACTTTCTCACGTACTCTGGTGCCTCACATTTGACCATGTCCCCTGGAGGGGGAGACCTGGTGGCACTCAGAGGAAGGACAGCAGGTTGCCAAGAAGAGACTTGATACCCTATGAGCATATACAGGGGGAGGTAATTGCCCTCAGGAACAGTCATAGGGGAGGGGAATAATGGGAAAATGGGAAGGAGGGAAGAATGGGAGGATACAAGGGATGGGATAAACATTGAGATGTAACAAGAATAAATTAATTAAAAAAAAAAAAAAAAGACTCCTTCCAATAGCCAGAGATAGCATCGCCTGTTTTCTGCTCACTCTGACAAACTATGTCCATCCACCCCTCCTCCAGCCAGGTAGGGGGTCCTAGGAGCTCTGGTGCCTGATATCTCTGGCATCTTTCCTCTTCGACCCTCCAAACTTATTAGCACCTGCCTGCGTCATTTCAGGCCTCCCACCTACCTCCTTAGCATTAAATTCTCACATTTCTGTGCAAAATTGCCATCTTAGTTTGGTTTTTCTAGAAACTTGGCCCAACACGAGGATCTTCTTCATTTGGTATCTTAGAGGAATATCCCGGAGAAGAGGTTCTCACCTTCCCAGCTGAGACCCTTTAATACAGTTCTTCATGTTGCGGTGACCTCCGGCCAGAAAAGTATTTTAGATGATACTTTATAACTGCAATTTTGCTACTGTTGTGAATCGTAATGTAAATATTTCTGGAGACGGAGGTTCGCCACAGGGGTCATGACCCCACAGGCCGAGAACCGCTGGTCTAAAGGAAAGGAGGAGGGAAGAAAGATGAAGCCGAGGAGGGATTGAGCAGTGATTTCTAAGGAGTGCTAATTGTCTCAGAGCTGGTCTCACTGTAGGTACAGTAGATCAGCCCGCCTGTTAGCCACTGACTAGGAGAGGGCGTTGATTTTTCAGTTGCACAGACTGAGGACAATTTAGTCAAAGCATGCCTTGACGTGTAGAACAGCTGTGAGCTGATAGCAGTAAATTCAGAGCTGGGAATGGCCACCAGCAAGGAAAGAGGATTTGACAACACATCAAGGGCATCTGTGATGATTACCTTCCCCATGAAAAGAAACGTCTAACTCAGTCACATCTCTGGTTAACCCTGTCAGGTGATACCAACTGCACTGGTTTCCAAATCCTGCCTTTATGCTTGGCCAGCATGGTCTGATTCCAACCAAATTCACCTTCCAACTGTCAGTCTCCCCAGTTCTCCCTCTTCCTGGGGTCCACAGACATGAGGCAGGCTGGCGAGCAGGAGGTGCCAACTGAGTTACTTCTCTTTCCTAATCCGTTTACTTTAGAGTATCAGAGCACGGTCCAGATTATCTGTCTGGGTTGGTCAAAGAAAACTGACAGAGCATTCCCTCACTTGTCACTTTGACTCTGAAGACGTTGTCACTAAGGCCCTCTTTTCTTCTATCCCCGAGGAGTTCAGTGGAGGTGACCTGGCAGTAGACAGACTGCCAAGCTGCCAGGAGTAGCATCACATCCCAGTGCCCTTTCAGCTCATATATCTAACTGGGCTAATGTGGTCTGATGGAAATCAGAATGTGCTGTGAGCTCTGTCCGTCTTGGGGCCATGTCAGCATGCTGATCCCAGAACAAGCCGAAGTCTTATATCAGACAGGAAGCGGAGAACATACCAGACAAAAACAGTCACCACTCAGAGACGACAGCACGTGACAATAAAACTGCTGGTGGCCTGCATAAACAGTAAAGACCTGTCCCTTAGGAACCACTTGTGGGTCAGTATTTCTGGTGTCAGGTATCACACAGCATGGCCCAAATTGTCATAATCACAACTTCCCTTTCATAAAATGTTGCGTGTCCCAGTGCCACCTTATGCCATGAACTCTACTATTCTCATTCACGGGACAGGAAGGCAAGGCTTGGAGTGAGGAGGAAGCTCCCAGTCCATGACCACCTGTGAGCAGAGGTGACCGGAGATTCTTCCAGGGAAACAGAAGTGCATGGTGGGACCCAGCAGGGGATTGGAGATGGAGAGCACTGTTCCTACCCCCTAGCGCAGCGCCTAGCATGTAGAAGAAAATAAAGTGAATAGAATAACAAGTGAATAAATTAAGAGAAAATGCTAGAGATGCTGATAAAGGTATGGCTGTCAAAAGTTAACCCGCTGAGAGCTTGCCTCATTCATCTCACCACTTACAGGAGAAGAGGCTTCACCAACTAAGGCAGGATGGGGCTGGTGCTTCCCCTAAACCAGAAGCATCTCTCGTAAGTCAAAGTCCAGCCCTAGCTCGCTCTGGAGGTCTCTTGGCTGCCTCCCACCACCTTTAATGAGATGAGATTGCTGAAGGGAATCAGCTAATTGCATGATGTTTTATTAATCCTTTCTCCATGAAATTTTAATTGTGACGTTTCACAAATACCAAGATATCTCTCTCTCTCTCTCTCTCTCTCTCTCTCTCTCTCTCTCTCTCTCTCTCTCTCTCTCTCTCTCTCTGCTTTTTCATGCCTAGGTTTGTGACCTCTGCAGATAAATATTTGAGGCTTTCCTCAAGTTGGGGGACCAAGGTGACAAGCACAACACTGTATCCTGGAGGGAACAACCGGCAACCCAGAAATCACTAGGATGTCAAAAACTCCTCTCTTCATTTGCTCCTTCCTGGCTGCTGAAGTGCAAGGTTAATTCTAGAGACTGGAATCCAAGAATGGCATAGGGAAAATGAAGAAGACAGTGTGAGAGGCTTTGGACCCCTTCCCACTTAGTGGATGCCCAGTGCCCTGGAGCGAGGTCTCAAGCATTACACTTCTTCGTGGCAGAGTGTCTGCATGAATGAAAGAATTAACAATGGCCATCCCCTAGTCATTCTCCAAAGCCATGATCCAGCTCTCAGAGACCAGTAGCCTGAAAACAGGACAGACAATCCCAGGGCCAGGAGAGAGGAGGTTAGGCAGCCTGGGAAAGGGGGACAAAGGGAGACCTCCAGGAACCAAAGGAACATAGAGCTGCTGTCTGAAAAGTCCCCAGAAGATGACGAGGTCTTCGTGAACACTGCCAGAAAGCTCTACACTGTACCCTGTGGGAACAGGCAGAGAAGAAGCCAGCCCTAAGCAGAATGGACCCTGTGGCACTTCCTATGGATGGTGTGCAGGAGACTAGAAAGGAATCCTTTACCTCCTCATATCTCTACTCCTGTCTCAAGACCACTAAGGACCCCTTATCTGGGGAAGTAGGTACGGCTATATCTCAGAACCAGACCATGCATCCCCTTGTCAATCTGACAACAGCAATCCACACTAGAGGAAACAGATTTGAGACTGGGGTTGTTTTTTCTTCAGTACTGAACAGAAATAAACTGTAACTTCCCAAAGAGTCAAACTTTCAATAGTTTAAAAAAAAAAAAAGTTACAGAATAGAACTATGACCGTATTTGCAAGGGACTCCAAAGCTGATTCTCCACTGTTCAGCGGACTCTGTGCCCCTGTGGCTTTAGCTTGTGAGAGCAGCAGACCCTCTGGCTCTGGCCCATACCTTCCGGCTCTGCACGCTTCAGATTGTACAGTTTCCAGGCAAGCATGTGAACGTTGAAGTTCGAGGGCCAGGGAGAGGGGAGAAGATGAAACATCCGATGCTTATATTTCAATGAGAGCCTTCTACAAATTGATCACATTACACAAGATCTGTTTCCGGGGTTTATGATCAGAAGTCTCACACTGAAGAAAATAGTATATGGATTGAAAGTTTTGCATTATGATTAGAAAGTTCTAAGCAGGACAGACAGGCTGAAAGAGTGACAAGGATACACCTCTAGGGACAAAAGGAATGTAGCGTTGCCCAGCTGAGAAGCCTAAAATGTGGAGGGGTCTCAGTACACGGCCCCAAAGGTCCAAGACTTCTATCTCGTCCCCAACATAGACCGGTGTACACCAGCCCACCCACAGCCACCTTTGCCATGAGGGAGCCTTCTGCACAACACTGGGACACCGTGGTCTGAGTTAACATGTGACCCACTTCCCCTTTCCAGAAGTCGGCTTTCCTCTAACATCAGCCCTTATAAAACCCAACTCTGCTTCGCCTCAAGCCTCTATTGGGAGCCAAGGCAATATGCTTGCTCATTTGGCACCAAGGACATCACCTAATACAGTGTGGCTGCTGCTCAAACAGATTCCCAAGTTAATAAACAGAAGAGCGAATCTGATGAACGAAGGCAACCATTCTACTTTCGGTAAGTCTCAACCACTCAGAGCCTGGATTTTCTCGAATTATCATGGAGATCACAAGTCTGTCGACAAGCCAACCACTTCTATAGATAGCGCAGGACTTCACACTGGTAAAACCTCAGAGCTACGTGTTTCCTCCCTTACCTTTGTAATGACAGCGAGAGCTCTTTGGCAACACAACTCTACGGAATGTTATTTCCTCTCTGAAGCTGTGTCCCATTCTGTGACACCACTGGTCTGCCCATGTGTGGTATCTGTGTGCTTCCTAAGCCCCTCTGTATAGCATTCATCACTCCCTTCCATCTCTGTGCGACTGTGATCCTTCTAAAGATGGGGCCTGTGTTGTTCACCTCTGTAACTACACACAGTTGACTAAGTGAATAAACCAGCAAATACCTCTTCCTTGCTAGCTTTTTAAAATGAGAAACATGTAGCCAGACGTGGTGGCGCACGCCTTTAGTCCCAGCACTCCGGGAGGCAGAGGCAGGCGGATCACTGTGAGTTTGAGGCCAACCTGGTCTATAGAGTGAGTCTAGGACAGCTAACACTACACAGAGAAACCCTGCCTCAAAAAAAAAAAAAAAGGTGAGAAACATATTGACACACTTCTAATACGGACTTTAAATTCTGACAGTCTTGAACTTGAGTCCAAGGTTAGCTAATTACTGTGTAAAACTTAGAAAATAAAATATAATTTGAGCATTCCTTACCATTCTCCATCTGCACTTTCATGTACTCAATGTAGATCTAATAATACCCAGAGAGTTTTGAAGGATTCAGAGATTCTGTGTGTCACACCAAATTATTATTATTATTATTATTATTATTATTATTATTATTATTATTATTATTATTATTATTATTATTACTGCTGCTGCTGCTGCTGCTGCCAGGTGGTGGCGTCACATGCCTTTAATCGCAGCTCTCAGCAGGGAGGCAGAGGCAAGCAGATCTCTGGGTTCAAGGCTATCCTGGTCTATAGAGTGAGTTCCAGGACAGCCAGGGCTGCACAGAGAAACCCTGGTTTCATTCTACTTACGCTATCTAACATTTGCCATGTGCCAACTTTTCTGAAAGTTTTGTATTTTAACTCTTTAGCCTTCTCACTAGCTCCTTTGAAGTAGGTATTGTTATCCACAAATGGAAAACTGCAGCGTAGACAGAGAAATCACATGCTTCCCAAGACCACACAGCTAGTGAGTGGTACAGCCAGCGTGCACACTCTTACCATCACGTCACCTTCCTTCCGCCTAAAGCTGCCAGTTCTGGTTTGGGCTATACACAATGATAACGATGTCAGTATTAACAGCAGGTACCAAACTCCTTACAGGCGGATGAGCCTCAATGAAGACTTTCAGATGTCCTAAGCTTTGGGGAGATAATGAGCCTCCATCACCACACATCGCTGAAGTTGAAAATTATAGTATTCGTTGAAAATACATCACAAAGTTTTGATGTGTGCTGAATTAAAGGAGCTCTTGGCTGGATGTCATAATTGCAAAACAGTGGAGTCTAACCATGCTGAACCTCTGGCAACGTTCTCCCATGTTCCTGCCTGGCTTGAGACCTAAGTATAGGTGTGGACTGCTTGCAAAAAGTAAAGTCCCTTCTCTTAGGTGTCCAAGTACAGAGTTTGCAGATTAAAATACAAGGTGCTAATTAAATGTTAATCTCAGATTAAACAATGCATAATTGTTTAGCGTGTACTATTTAACCAGGCTTAGTGACGCTGCCTTAGATAACTGTGACTTCACCCTTTAGACATTAGAGGAATTCAGGAAAGGGTGGTGAGTGGGGCTTAGAAAAGGGGGCTGTCACAGGTAAGATAGAAGCTGAGACAACTCAAAGTGGGAGCATAAAATACAGTGCGTTAACGGGTGCTTCTGGAGGAAGGAAGGCATTCCAGGCAGGAACGCCAGCAGGATGAAAGACCTAAAGGCTAACGGCTGCAATAGCAAGACACGGACAATGAGGGCAGCCCTCCAAAACAACTTTGTGCTGGTTAACAGTGTCAGCTTCATAGGATCTAGAATTACCTAGGAGACAAACTTCCGGGCATGTTTGTGAGGTCATTTCTAGATTCCATTAACTGAGATGAGAAGATCCACCTTAAATATGGACAGTACTATTCCATGGGCTGGCGAAGCTAATGAACCCCCAGAATCCATGTCTCTGCTTCCAGACTGTGGACATGACATAACCAGTCTCCTTACACTCCTGATGCCTTGACTTGCCCTCCACAATGGACTGTATCTTCACACTGCAAGCCAGAATCTACCCTTATACCTCCTTAATTTGGTTTTGTGATGTGTTTGTCACAGCTACTGGAAAAAGAGCTGACTTCTGTAGTTTGCTTCTCTGTTGCTATGATTTAAAAAAAAAAACAAAAAAACAAAAAAACACTGAATAAAGGCAACTTGGGGAAAGGAAGCGCTAATCGGGCTTCCAGGAAAGACAAAATAAGAGCCTAGAGACAGGAACCGAAACAGAGACCATGGAGGAATGCTGCTTACTTGTTTTTTATTGGCTTGCTCAGCTACCTATATACACAACCCAGGACCACCTTAAGGGGATTGGCACTGTCTACAGTGGGCTAGGTTCTCCTCCAGCAGTTGGCCATCAAGGAAGTGCCCTAGAGGACAGTCCGGCGGAGGCAATTCAAAATGTGTTAGTTTGCATCAAGTTGTCAACGGCCAACCAGCACACCAATGCAAACATCTAAACATTTTTGATCCATTCTGGACCACTGGCTCACTGCCCTTCCAGGCCCACTCCTTCATCCTTGCTTGGCTACCTCCTATGCAATGAGAGATGCTGATGCATCAGTCAATGTATCTCTTCCCCAAGTCCTTACGTGTTGATGTTCATAGTCTCCCAGGACCTGTGCATCTTTGCTATAATCCTTCAGCACACTTCACCTGACAGCTGAAGGATACAAAGCACCTGCCTGTGGTAGCCACATGTAGCCATCATCTTGGGTCCTACGTATCCATGGGATGTTCCCCGAGCCTGTGCCTGATTTGCAAAGCTGTGACCGAAGGCCACCTGTTGGAGGTAGAGCTCGCATCTGGACATGAGACTGACACCCAAATACATCCATGCTATACGGACACATTTTGACTTCAAGAGCCCCTCTGTGACACCCCACTTTCACACCTCACACCCCATACCTCCTGCCCTCTCCCTAATCACCTCTATTCGCACACTCAGCTGAGAAACTCCAAAACATTAGAAGAGACATCATCCCCTGAGCACCACCACCAAACCAAGCACACACCTGCCCTCCTGGTGTAAGAAGCCATCCACTGTGCCCACTTAGTCACACCTCACTCACTACTGGAGACCAACTTCTCTGTAGCTGTCCCTTCCTTTCTACGTCATTATTTTCTCTCTCTGCTGGGTCTTTCTCCAACAACCTGGCGTGTTGCTGGGTATTTGTGAACTGTAAACACAAGTTTCTTGTTTGGTGTGGCTCAGCCCTAGCACACACCTTCGATCCAAGAGCTTTCTGTACACAGGATTAAATAAAGTTAACCCTAGGTCAAGAGGCAGAGCAAGAAATCAGCTGACAGGAAGTAAACAGAAAAGAAGGGCATTAAGTTGAAGGATATCGAAGATAATGCGGAGAAGGCAAAGGGACTTTTGGGGGTTTTCCTTTTGGAATGCCGACTGAGTAGGAAGATTAGCTGGGAGCTTTCTCTGCCTCTCTGAGCTAGCAGGTCCCATCCTCCCAGACCCCCATCCCCCTCCTCCATCCCCCTCTTCCACCCACCCACCCCCAACGCATCTGGTTCCTGAGTCTTGATCGATAAAGTTAAACAACTGGGATTTTACTGTTTTAAACAACAACAACACTGGTGTTTTTCTCATCTTATAACAAGCCACACACACACACACCTTGGCCTCACTTTTCCTACCAGCTACAACTTCATTTCTCTGCCACCTTTTGTGGCAAAACTCCATGAAGAGAGCAAGTCTCAGGGTTGTCTTCATGCTTCACCAGGCATTTTCTCCGCCACTTCATATATCTGCCATGGGAGGGTGGCGGTGGGGGAGCCCCATTCTTCACCTCCACTGGCTTCTCAGAGGTATCATCACCTCTTCTTGGAAACACATTCCTGGCACGTGGCTTGTTCCCCTACTTTCTAGCTTCTCTTTATTGCTCTTTATAGGGCCCTTGAAATAAGTGTCCCAGGAGCTCTAAGACTGAATCTTCTCTCTCTCTCTCTCTCTCTCTCTCTCTCTTTCTCTCTCTCTCTCTCTCTCTCTCTCTCTCTCTCTCTCCCTCCCTCCCTCCCACCCTCCATTGGGGATCACAACCTGCCTTGTGGCTGCTCAGCTCCCCAGATTCCCCCTTGAGATTCATTCCTGCAAGGTGACCTGCCAAGCACTTACATTCCCAGGAAAGTTAAACCACAGCCCTGTAGGTCACCCCTGAGCCCTTCTTTCTCTCCCACCCCAGACAAACCATGAGCACTCCTGCCCACCCTATTCCAAGCACACACAGACTCCAAGCACTCTCTCTTCCACCATGTCACCTGCTCCCTGAATTACAGCACAAGCCCTCTAACTGATCTGCTCACCCTCTGGCCCCTTCAGGGACAAGTCTCCATGGCAGCCAAAGAGATCTTTTTAAATGGAAAGCTTGCCAAGGGAACAAGGCCTCAGCTATTGATGAAACGTCCTCAGCTGTGTTCTCTCCTTGAGTCCTAGTCAACAGGCCTTGAGTACACCTGTCACATCTCCTTCAGAAAGACTTGCCGCTAGTTTCTTCCTCTGCCTAGGGCACTACCTCCATCACAGAAAACCACATGGCTCACTCCTTCTGGTCGTCAGTTCTTCCTCAAGTATCATCTTCACGGAGAGAGATCCAGGCCACACTGCTTTAGGCCGTGCAGCCTCATGTGCACAGACAAGACTATGTTCTTGATCAGCTTAAAGGTATTTATTCTCTCAGGGACTGGAGAGATGGCTCAGAGGTTAAGAGCACTGACTGTTCTTCCAGAGGTCCTGAGTTCAATTCCCAGCTACCACATAATGGCTTATAACCATCTATAATGTGATCTGATGCCCCCTACTGGCATGCAGGTATACATGTAGGCAGACTACTATAAAATAAATAAATAAATAATCTGCTTCCCCAAACTGAGAAAAGCAGGATGACCTAGAACAAGGTGCAAAGGTACAGTTATGGTTTGAATACAGTTTGGAACAGTCCAGCCATGTCCTCTGCTCAGTGTAGCCTACAGTACCTACCTGGCCACACTTCATTCCAATGAGACACTCCTGTGGAGCTGTACCCTACTAGGCAGAGTGCTCCGAGAAAGGATGCGTCTAATATAGTCTGTATCTGCTCCTGTACACACCGCCTGCTCCTCCAGGCTAGAATATGGTCCCAAATCAACTGGGGGGCTTTTTTTCTATTTAGTGCACAGCTGAAACCCCTCAGCTTAGAGGCCAGGCCAAGTGATGTTTACTGACTGAACAAATAGCTTTGATTCCCACTTGGAAAACAACAAGAGCCTTAAAGTGCCTGACTTGGGTGATCTGACCTCCAGATCATATAAGGAATTCTTAAGAGCTCAGAGAGGTCTCAGGGACATCCTGGGGTCTCATCTTACGGGTTACTTCTTTCAACACTCTCTTCCCCAAATAGCATTAAGTATTCGTTACTTTAGAATCACTCTGACCAAGTATCTGATAGACACAACATAAGGAAGGAATGTTTTGGCGGTGGTGGGGGGTGAGGGGTGGGGGTGGCTCACAGTTTCAGAGGGGTCAGTCTGTGCTCACTGGGCTTCTGCACTTGGGGTAAAATATTACAGTAACAAGAGCATGTGCTGGAGTGTACCTGCTCACCACCTGTCTGGTGGGAAGTAGATGCAGACCAGAAGGGAGACCAGGGATGCGATGCCTTGTAAGATGTATCTTTTAAGTGTCATTGGCTAAGGACCTAGGCTTCAGCACATGATCCTGTGAGGGGGCATTCATGTTCAAACCATATCTGCATGGGGTGCTTGTCATGTTGGGAGGATCTTGGTGCTTGAAGTCACAGTGCTCCCGGACCAGATAGCCATTCTGCGTTCCACGTTAGGTGCAGGACTCCCTCTTCCAGTCAGGGCCTCTGGCTCTCTGCCTGACTCCATCTGCAGAGTGTCTTTAGACATAGATGCCCATAACAGCATTTGAATATGGCGCCTCCCTGCGCCTATAGGATAATTAGGTACTGTGTTGCTGTTCATATGATAGGAGAATACTGCCACATGCAGAACAAGCATCCTTAAAGTGTCTGGTTTCAACCCATTATGAACACCTATCCTGGAAGCCCTCACCCACTCCCCAAAGGCTATACAGGCTTTGTTCTCCCTGAGTAAAGTTGAACTAGCTCCCGAAGTGGTTCCCGGAAGTGTTTGGTCTCCATCGTGCTTATGGCCTTCCAAGCCCTAGGCCTCCTCCCCTTCTCCTCTTTCCTCGGTGAGCTAGTGGCCATCAGCGTCCCCCCACCCCACACGATCTCCGCCCCGAGGGAAGAGGAGAACCACCTTATAAGAAGGATGTGTCTGTCTTCTGAGGATGCATAAGGAATCCTCACCAAATACCTGTTAATGGATAAGCGCGGGAAGCCGACTGAGCAGGATGTAGCCACGAAGTTGTAACCAAGTGATGCCTGACGTCAGGGAAGAAAATGCACTGTGACAGGGGTATGTGGAAGAATGCTGAGTGAATGTATCAACCGTCAATAAAGTGCTATTTAGCCAATCAGTTGGGCAGAAGAACAGGAAGTGGAAGGCGGGACTTCCTGGAGGGGAAGAGAAAAGTTTTACGCGGGAACTTGACTCGGACCTGCCCAGGGGTCATAGTGGCAAGTGCTTTCAATATATGTATGTTATAAGGTTTAGAGTAGTTTGTTTAGTTTATGAGTAGATTAGAATCAGTTCAGACTCTGCCTGGCGAAGTGCTGGCGGCTTTAAAGTACATTCCAGTCTGCCTGTGTCAGTTATTTGCTTTGTAGGCTGAACGGATACAAAATACTCTAACAGGGGTAGGATGCTAATGTTTCAAGGCAAGAAAGGAGAAAGGGCCAACGAGACAGCTCAGTGGATTAAAGCATTTGCCATCAAGCCTGACAACGTGAATTCAATAACCCAAGATCACATGATAAAAGAGAATCAACCCCTGAACATTGTCTTCTGGTCCCCATACATGTACATGTACTTACCCCAAGTTAATAAGGTATAATTTTTAAAGGAGGGGGAAAAGGGAAATTTGTTTCATCTCCTTACCAAAAAAAAAAAAAAAATCGGCCCACTAGTCCTAGCAGCATGTACACTCACAAACTAGCTGGCACAATCTAGCCAAACGGCCTTCCCAATGTATCCTACCTAGCCACCACCCCTCATCCTAATGAGATGACTCTAATGGAATTATCCTCTGCTAGGTGGGGTGCTCCAAAAGAGAGCATAACACTGGCTCTGATAGCCAAAGGAGCCCAGGCTATAAAGAGCGTGTGGCCTGAGATGTTCCCCCACCATGGCCGCCCACTTTGTGGTTCTTCTGGGTGATTCTAAGCCTCTTTGCTGGTATTTACTCACTGCTTATTTCATCACGTATCTCTCGTGCAATCTTCACTCTGTTTCACCTCTCTAACGCCTACCACTGAGACCCAGCACAGGTTTGCTTCCGGCAGGGATCATCCAGAGGATCCCAGCCAGCACTTGTCTCTTCCTCATCTGACAGTGTGTGTTTTGAAGTTTATACGAATAATTTCTAACTATATTCTATTGGTATTTCTGTGTATAAAAAATGTTATATAAAGGATAGCTATTGTTGGGATTAATACGTCTTTTCTCACCAACTAAACAGTGGGCTCATTGAAAGTAAGGATCGTGTATTTTTTTTTCTGTTTTCTTTTTTTTTTTTTTTCTTCTTCGTTCTTTTTCTTTTCATCCTCACTTAGGTACTAAGTGCCCAGAAAACACATCACTCAACCTGCTTGCTTCAGGTTCACAAGAAGCCATAGAAATGCCTTCCCTCTTGGAAGAGAAACCATGTTGTCTCCAAGACGTCATTAAAATGCTGTCCACTGCCCCAGCTCGTTCTGAGGAGCACCTGGTTTATTCTAGGGGAGATACAGTAATGGATAGAAGGTGTGTTTCTGCTGAGCTAGGGGTTATCATGTTCTCTGCATCCTGGCGCCAGATTGATGGGATATGCCTCTATGATTTATAACACGCTAATCTCACCAGAGAGTGAAGCACAATTAATCTTAGAATCTTGCAGCTTGCACTTAACAACTTTAGAACCTTCCCGATGTACTCCACTTGCATAGCAAGCACCTGTGCCTCCTCCAGACACCCAGACTGGGCAGGGATGACAGACATCCTTTTATACAAGGCAACAGAGGGCTTTGGCAAAGCACTCTTATGGTAATGTATTTGAAGTCACAGTCATGATGGCACAATTATAGTAGTATATTTAAACATATATAAAAATAAACTTATGGTCGATTAGAAATTCAGTATCTTTTCTTGATCTAGGTGTTTTTGGGAGCTGGGAAACATGATTCTCCACCAGAAAAGGCTGATATTACAAGGTCTGTGCGCCAGTGCCCTGTGTTTACTCTTTATATTCTAACAGTGTTTGCTATCTGAATTCTAAGCCCCCACCAAATTGGAAGAAGTGCCATAACAGGCAATCACAGTAGCTCTACAAAAAAGGCACCTAACAAAAACCTGTTTAACAGGATGGAAGGCAGGAATGTGTAACCCAAGCATTCTCCACTGTTTTAATGCAATAATCACACTTTAGCATAATATAGTCGTAATAATCGCTCGTCTCTGATAACTCACACTGTTGGGTCTTTAGAGGTCCTAGGGAGCAGGAATGGTGTGTGTGTGTGTGTGTGTGTGTGTGTGTGTCTGCATGTGTGTATGTTTGCGTGTGTGTGTACGTGTGTATGTGCATGCGTGCCTGTGTGTGTGTGTGCGCGGATGTGTGTCAGTGTGTGTGTTTGTGTGTGTGTGTGTGTGTGTGTGTGTGTGTGTGTGTGTGTGTTTCATTTCCAAGTGGCCCAAATGGAAAGCTTTAGCACATGCGGTCTGGCATAGAGCTTACCAAAATAAGTCATGCTCTGAGTTGTCAAGGTCGACTGTAGCTCTGTGCTTGTCCCTTTTGTCATTTCCTTCACTCTTAAGTAAGAAAGATGCTGCTGAGGGCTCAGAGTCTCGGCTCTTTAGTTCTTCGTCCCTGGTAAACAGCATTAGGATTAGCCGAGGGGCTTCTGGTACAAATGCAGCCGCACACATCTATTTACGTCTCCATCTTCTCCACAGAATTACAGGGAAGGAAGGAAATGAGAAGAAAAATATACACATTCCATTTTCAGCACAACAAGGAATAAAATATAATTTGCATGCCACCTCCCCACCCCACCCCACCCCCCAAAAACAATGTGCTTAAAAGACTGAGGGAGACTGGGCTGTGAGGGGATGAGGATGGCAGACCTGAGCTCAGAGGGAAAATCTCCTAAAGGTCATGGCTCACCCGGAAGTCTGTAAGTTACATCGTCTTTTTACAGGAAGGGACTGGCACTCAGGGCAGAGCTCCCTGGATTCTTGAGAAACAGAGGAGGAAAGGGAAGAAGGCTTCTCACAAAGAACACCATGGTGTACTTTGTTCCCAGCTCTCCCTTCCTTCCTCCCCTCCCCTCCCTCACACTGTGTGTGTATGTGTGTGTGTGTGTG
Organism: Acomys russatus; assembly: GCF_903995435.1. NCBI lineage: Eukaryota > Metazoa > Chordata > Mammalia > Rodentia > Muridae > Acomys > Acomys russatus. The sequence goes on along the minus strand of NC_067168.1, from coordinate 23,994,574 downwards.
TCTGTGTATGTCTGTGTGTATGAACAAGAAGGGAAGAGAATGCTATGGACTATGAGGTGCTATACCAAAGTCATGTGTAGACAGAACTGAAAAAGTCAATAAATTAACGATAATGGGCTTTTTATAAAGTAAACTGGCATAGCATATAGACAAAAGTATATATGGCTAAAAAGGCAGAAACACACTAAATGAAGCACAATCACGAAAAACTACTGCTGTCAGAAAAACATATAGGTAAGCATGTCACCATGAATTTTTAAAAGCAGCAATGTAAGAACTGGGCTCTGCAATTAAGAGCACCAGCTGCTCTTCCAAATGACTGGGCCCTATTGCCAGAACCTACATAGTGCCTCAACCTTCTGTAATTTCAGTGTCAGGAGGTCCAGTGCCCCGCCCCTTTCTGGTTTCCTCGGGCACTACATGCATGTGATACACAGACATATTTAAAGGCAAAACACCCATAAACATGAAAATAAAGTTTTTCAAGCAGTATTGAAACAACAGCTGGGTGGTGGTGGCACATGCCTTTAATCCCAGCACTCGGAAGGCAGAGGCAGGCAGATCTCTGTGAGTTCGAGGCCAGCCTGGTCTACAAAGTGAGACCAGGACAGCCAGGGATACACACAGAGAAGCCCTGTCTTGAAAAACCAAAAGAAAAAAAAAGTCTTCAACAGGAAACCATAAAATATAAATGCCTGAATTAAAGAAGGTTGTAGGGGGAAAAATAAGAAAGAAGAAATGAACTATGAATAGCCAGCCAACTCTACAAACTAGGAGGTAATTGACAAAATGAAAAACATAAAGAAATAAAGACAGTATTGGATGGTATATAATGCAGATTGCATGTGGCAGAAAAGACAGAAAGAATATAAACAACAGAGGCACGAAAACAACCAAGGCAATTAAATACAGATATAATTAAGGGAGATTGGAGAGAAAACGAAAGCTGCACTAGTGAAAGGAGATGGAACAGGAACATGATTAGAGAATAAATGGAAAGCAGGGAATGGAGGGTTTTTTCGCCCACAGGAAGAAGAGAAGATTTGTTGGGTGTAGTGGGACACCCTTGTTACCCTAACATTGGGGACCCTAGAGCAAGATTACCGTGAGTTCAAGGGCATCCTGGTTTCATAGTGAATCCCTACCAAGGAAGGGAGGGAGGAGAAAGAGGAGGAGGAGGAAGAAGAAGAGGAGGAAGAGGAGGAGGAGGAGAGACAATGACAACAACAATGGCACACTCATAACAACAGATGATTTTATTTATTCTCTAGGAGCTGGCTCAGCAGTTAAGAGGGCCACCTCTGTGAGGATGACACAAGCTAATGTATATTAAGTCCTTAAGAGGAAGGCCACAGGAAAGCCCATGGTCTATAAATCTCTGCTGACAACATAAACAAAATGCAGCCCTCGAGTGTAAGCCCAGCTTGACTGGGTTCAGAGATCCCCAGATAACCAGTCTCTCTAGGTGTGTCTGTGTGGAAGTTTCCAGCAGAGGGCAGTGTCTGAATCAGCAGACTAACAGAAGGTACTCTCCTCACAGTGTGGTGGGCCTCATCCAATCCACCCAGGGGCTGCACAGAAAGGAGATGAAGGAAGGGGAGAGTTCCACGCCTTCTCTCACCAGAGCCCCAAGTTCCCGCGCCTGTGACTCTGCAGGTTCCCCGGCTTTCACCTTCCGGCTGGCTTTTCTGGTTCTCCACCATACGGAAAGAACAGAGTGAGCCTTCTTGGTCTCTATCACTGTGTGAGCTCTTCCCAAGAAAGCCCCGCCACATCTCTAGCTACCCCATTGACTCTCCTCGGGAGGACCCTCAAGCACCAAGCTAAGGCCGTTCATTTTAAAGGTTTGAATCAACCCAATGTCGCCAAACTATTTTACTTCTTCGTGCAAGTTTATAGCATACTTTCAGCATATTACAAGACAATAATTTTAGCAAGTAGCTAATTAAAAACTCAGTGAGATATTTCATTTTCTTTTCTTTTCTTTCTCTCTTGTGTTCAGTCTTTTAAACCCTGCATGTGCGATTAGCAACTTACCTCAATTCACGCTGACCGTATGTCAGGTTTTCGCTGCCAAACACGGTTGGAAAACTCTTGGCTACAGTTGAATTTCATTCAAGAGAAGTAGCCAATAGAAAACACGGGTGGATTTTTCCCCCCTCAGGAAAGTGAAAAACACAAAAGGACAGTTTAAGGGGCACTTATCTCGCCTTGGAATAGGGAACACCACTCTGCCTCGGTGTTCCGGGCAGCAGCTTTATTTTCTGCCTCCCTGGTGTCTCAAGGGGCCTGCCTGATAAAGAGTGCTTGCAGGAAATAACGAACAGAGCACCAGGACGGAGCACGGCCTGGGGTCCAGCAACAGGTTAGGCGCTGAAAGATAAGAAAGCGAGAGTAAATGGGCATCTGGTGAGGTGCTGTGATGACCCTTAGCTGGTGATTAAGGCTTAAATGGCCCATTAGGGATACTGTGGAGCTGGAGCTCGGAGAACACAAGTAGCTCGGCAAGCGCTGGGGACTGGGAGGCAGCAGGTGTCTTTAACCCACTGACCCTGGAGTGGACATAGCAAAGGATGAGACCACAGTGATGCTCTCAGCGTATGTAACTGCAAGGGGGAAAATTAAGTTCCCGTGGACATTTCAGGTCTTGGGTGTTTCAAATGGGTGGGAGGAGCAGCCAGAGACGAAGAACAGAGTTTGGGGAAGAGATAAGAAGCCAGACTTTCTGTGGCCCCGTATTTATGGAAACGGACAGGGCTTCTCCGCCAACAGAGTCCCAGCCACGCTGTTTGCATTTCGTGCTTCGGTTGTATTCTCCGGGGGCCTGGAAGGCAGGCTGCTCAAGAAAAACAGCTGCTTTCACTTTAAACCTTTTTAGATCAAAGCCTGCGGCATACAAGCTCTCTGTGCGACACCGCTAATGAAGAAGGAAGTCTCCCAACAGCTCGGAGAAAACATAATGAAAATGAAAGATTCTGACACTCATCCAAGAAACACTCGCTCTTCTGTATTCACATTTTTTCTGTGAGCCAGTGTGTCAAGGACAGGAAATGTCAGGGGTAATGAGTGGATGGAGCGTGGCCATTCCGGCATTTGAGCATGCTCAGTGAGCTGGCCTTGACGGGGACAGTGGCCTCCAGACCCGCAATTACAGTCTCCTAAATTACACAGCTTGGCTGCTCATGCAGAGTTCAAAAATGCTCTCTAGAGGAAGAACGGGGGCAAATGTAGGCTCCTGTGATTAAGGATACTGAAAGATGGACTGGAGAGATGCCTCAGTGGTTAAGAGCACTGTCTGCTCTTTCAGGGGTCCTGAGTTCAATCCCCAGAAGTCACATGGTGGCTCATAACCATCTATAACAAGATCGGATGCCCTCTTCTGGCATGCAGGTGTACATGAAGACAGATCACTGGTCTACGTTAGAGGAATAAATAAATCTTTTAAAAAAGAAAAGAAAAAATACTGAGAGCCAAGTTCTTGGGATCACAATAGGTATTTCAAGGAAGCTCCAAACTGGGGGTGGTGTCACACATGTAATACCAGCACATAGGAGGCAGAGGCAGGAAGATTGGGGCCAAGCTAGGTTGTATACCAAGACTGTCTCAAAAAAATTAAATAAATAATAAAAATTTTAAAAAGCTTTTATGAGCACTCTCTTGTAAGCCTTTATTTTGTGGTTTGAATGAAAATGGCTTCCATGGGCTCGCAAGAAGTGGTCCTATTAGGAGCTGTGGGCTTTGAGGGTGGGCTTTGAGGTTTCAGTGCTCAAGCCAGTCCCAGTGGCTCTCTCGCTCTTCCTGCTGCCTATTACCATGCTTCTGAACCCCAGTCCCCACCCCCATCACAACAATGCACTAACCTCTGACCTGTAAGCCAGCCCCAGTTAAATGTTTTCTTATAGGCAGGGCGCAGTGGCGTGCACACCTGTAATCCCAGCACTCGGGGAGGCAGAGGCAGGCAGATCTCTGTGAGTTTGAGGCCAGCCGGGTCTACACAGCAAGTCCAGGACAGCCAAGGCTACACAGAGAAACCCTGTTTCGGGGGTGGGGGGGAGGAGAATGTTTTCTTATAGGAATTGCTGGGGTGCTGGGGCCTCTTCGCAGCAATAGAAACCCTAACTCAGACGCTTTCCAGGAGCTTCTTAAGCTGAGCTGGTAAACAACATCAATCTGATTAAACAGAAAAAAAAAAAAAAAAAAAAAAAAGCCTAAGACCCTGAGAAAATAAGTACACCACTTCGTCTGTCTATAAGTGAAAAAAACAAAAAACCACTAATCCCTAGAGGGAAAACCTATCCAGACATACCCAGGAAAGGCAAGAGGACCTAAACCTAAAGGCCCTGGCAGCATCACCATCTCCCTCCGTCCTCTCTCTGTCCTCTCTGAGTACCGGCCTCATTGGCTCTGAGCACTTATCTTTTTAGCCTCACTCCTAGTGAGGAAAGAATATCTTTTGCCTAGTCCAATCCACGGGGCTTAAAGACACACTCAAGTCGACCGAACGATCGACGAGTCCAGCCACGACCCCAGAGAACTCAGCCTGGCCCCGCAGGCTTCATCCCCTGCCGTGTGGATGTGTTTTGTGTTTCTAGACAACGTAACGAGAGCAGGTGCTAAGCAACCAAAAATAGCAAGCCTCCACGGTGACTGTTAGGAGGGAGTCAGCCAACTGAGACCAAAGGTAGACCTTCCGGCCTGGCCCTCCTCCCTTATTATTAACTCAACAAGTATACATTGCAGTAGATGCCCAGCAGTGAACATGAACACATTCACCCGAGTGAGAAAGGCAGGCAGGCAGGACACAGGATAAGTAAGTGGAAACCAACAGGCAAAGTGACAAAGGATATTGGACAGTTATTCAGGTGTGATTTTTTTTTTTTTTTTTTTTTTTTAGAGAGAGAATATTCACAGAGAAAGGAGCCAGGGAGAGTGAGGGCAAGACCGCCCCAGCCTCAGAGACAAGACTAAGGCTTGCAATGGGATAAGAACAGTACAAAGTGACTCACCATGGTGACAAGGGAAAAGTGAAAGATCTGAGCCTGGGTGAAGGCAGGACCAGCACAGAAGGGAACTGACAACCTGTTCAAAAAACATTACAAAGCCACTCAGAGGTCTTTAAGCCTCAGAGGTCTACGAAATGTGTAAAGGTTTATATATGAAGGATAACATGAAAGGGTCTGGGATGGAAAGGAACACTGGATTAAGATGCTATGATCAGCTAGGCGGTGGCAGTGAATGCTTTTAATAACAGCTCTCAGGAGGCAGAGGCAGGTGGGTCCCCAAGTTCAAGGCTAACCTAGTCTACAGAGCGAGTTCCTGGGCAGCCAAGGCTACAAAGCTTTGTTTATTTGCATTTGCAGCATTAAGAATCGAACCCAGGCCCTGGCACATACTAAACGAGTACTCTGCGACAAGAAACATCCCCAGCCAGTATCTTTCATTTTAAAAAATATAATGGCACACGCCTTTAATCCCAGCACTCAGGAGGCAGAGGCAGGTGGATCACTGTGAGTTCAAGTCCAGCCCAGTCTACAAAGCAAGTCCAGGACAGCCAAGGCTACCACAGAGAAACCCTGTCTTGAAAAGAAAAAATATATACGTGTATGTACATGTGTGTGTGCATGTGTGTGCGTGTGTGTATGTATAATAAACTGGGAGTGCTAGTGCATGCCTTTAATCCCAGCAGTCGGAAGACAGAGGCAGGAGGATCTCTGAGTTTGAGGCCGGCCTGGTCTACAAAGTGAGGTCAGGACAGCCAGAGCTATTACACGGAGAAGCCCTGTATCGAAAAACCAATAATAAAATAATAATGATAATATTAATAATTATTATTATTACATTGACAGGCTGGCTCCTAAGTAGGTCAGAGAGGGTAAGGAGTTAAGCTGTGTGGGGAAATCTAAGCTTCAACGGTGAATTCAGACTATTAGAGACACCAGGAACATAGATCATCTGCTGAAGAAAGCCACAGACACCCACTATCTGCCCCCAACAGAGAGGGTATGTGGGCTGCCACCGAGAAGGCCACCGGGATGGGCATGCCCAGTCCTTCTTGGTGCTCACATCCCACCATGTGCCACTTCTGCATCCAAGAAACATGGGTCTCCCACAATGGGCAAAGAAAAGGAGGAGATGTTAGGAAGACTCCTTCATATGATGGACACATCACAGTGGTTCTTCAATGAAAGGCTTAAATGAGCTCTTCCAGGCAGGGTAAAACTCTCTATCAAAATGGGAGTCCTCCCCCTAAAAGACAGGCACCTGAAGACCAGTGGAAAAATTCCCTGTTATCCCATAGAAGAGACTTATGAATTTTGAAGGCCCATCATCATGTGAACTGCCTCCTTATGCCAATATTTGCTTGTTCCCCATTGATGATGGATAGTCTACCAAACACAGCTATTCAAGCAGTGATCACCCAAGTGCTTGTGACACAAAGGATTATATGCCACCATCAGGAGATTATCCTGGCCGTGATTATGGCCGTTCCAGTTCACGTATTGCTTACATAATTAGAAAATTCCTCATGGAGTATCTCTGGGCTTTAGCCTCCAAGGGTATTAAGGTTGATGGCACCTGCTTCCAGCCGGTCATGATGCTATTTTGGGAACAGATGAGATAATGCCTAAAACTACATCTACATCACCAGCTGAGGTTACCCACATGAGTACATTTCTCTCGCTTTTTCCAATTAATCACTTGAGTAGCTGCAAGCCCCTGTTATTAAGCAGTACAGTATCTGCCACCTTGAGGCTTTATCCCTGTCTGTTAGAGGACAGTTTCCACTGTAAGCGACAGAAAACCCAACTAAAGGGGCATATCCAAATTCTAGTGCATTTGCCTTCCATAGCAAGACACCGATCCATGGCAAGGCACCAAATTAGGCAGCACGAGGCAGGGATGTCACTGACGGGTGTCCTCATAGATCCAGGGTCTTAGGTTTTGATCCTTGGTCTGTTGTATGTGGTCACAGAAAGGCTGCCACACCTCCAGCGAGGAAGATGAAGAATCCAAGGGAAAACAGATTTGCCTTTGATTTGAGGTGTTTGTTATTACGTTACTGTTCTGTAGGGGACTGAGCACTCACAGGTGTCATGACCTTCCTGTGGAAGCCTGTTTTCTCCTGTCACAGTGTGGGTTCTAGAGGCTGAATTCAGGTTGTCAGGCTTGGTGACAAGCATCTGTACCTGCCAAGCCACCCTCTTGGGTCCCCTTTTAATTGGAAATAAGAATTCTCCCTAATCCTATTGGCAAGAGCTAGACCACATGACCACATGACCTCTCCTCCTTCAGGGGAAGCTGGCATGTTAAATAAGCTCAAGTTTTTTTTTTTTTTTTCATCTTTTATCACTGATAAAAAGCAGCTCATGGGGAAAGCTGTGAGTGGCTTTTAGTTAAACAAACTTCTGAGTCTGCTACACCACTGGGGTTTACTCACCCCCGAGAGCTCTGCCCCACACCAGAAAGCCAAGAGGAGAAAGAGCAGGGAAGTCTAGCTTGCCTGGAACACAACCCTCGTTTACTTGTCACTGGACTCGCTGCTCTGAGCTCTGAGTCTACTGCAGAGGGGAATGGGGGTCTAGCTCTTGTTCTGGCTCCCTACACGAGCCAAGGGTCCACTGTCCTTGATTCTCTTACACTTGAATGTCCAGGCATGATCTCCAAATATAATGGTATGGGAAGGAAAACAGTCACAAAGGACTTCTTATTGGACCAACACCCTGCATCAGAAAGTCTTCATTCCTGGTCCTTCGGGCCCCTTCTTTGAGCCTGGGAGCCCACACCAAAGGCCTCAAAGGCGCCTCTTATCTCTCATACCAGAATGTGCCAGTTCGCAGAGAAAGTCTGAAACATGTGAGCATTTCAACCTGAAACACTCTGTATATATGGGCCCTTCAGAATCTCACAGGACACTCCTTGCAGCTTATGGAAACTTGTGCACATGTCTCCTCCAGCTGAGGTAACATCTCCATGTAGGCACATAAAGCTCCTTCCTTCAGATCCCTAGGAAGCTATTCTAACGAAAGGACCTGCTGTGGGGGACTCTCACTGGACTCAAATGTGTGCCAAAGTGACGGAAAGAATACCTGTGTTCTCAATGAAAACTATATGCATCCACAAAACAGAAAAATACTGCCATTGGTAACGACATAGACGGACCCAGAGGGCATTGTGCAGGAAGACTAATACTACATGTGCCCATCCAAGTAGAGGAGTTAAAGGTCATTTCACAGAAGTAGAGAGCAGAATGGTAGTCACTAGAGGCTAGGAGGAGCAATGGAGGGGTAGATGAAACTCAGATAACAGGTTCCAAAACACAGTTGGACAGGAGGAATAAGCTCCCACCGCGCTACACCAGTGAGGTGACTCAGCGTGCAACGAGCCATCGTGTGTCCTATAAAGCACTAGAAGAGTTTGAAAGTTCCAACCTACAGTAATGATCATTGTTAGGAGATATAGAAATGACGCTTGATGTTGCACATTGTATCCATGTCTCAAATTGTCACACTATACCCTATAAATATGTGTGATTTTCGTAAAATAAATAAGAAACTAAAATATGTATATTCTACCTAACAAAATACCTGTGGCATGCCTGCAGGCGTGATTTATGCCAGAAGCCACACCAGCAATGGGGCAAATTTCTATCAGCTGTACACACGAGAAAGGTAATAAGTGTTGGAAAGGGTTGCAACTATTCTTTTATATCCTCAGCTGAGCTCCCAGAAAAAGAATAGGATATCACCAGGGCCCCAAAGATACAGAGGAACTGAAAGAAAGAAGTGAATGTTAGCCTCATATGGCTCCCCTGGGGAGAGAGAAGGTCTTAGTTTTTGTCTATATTTGTATCAAGTTGTAATCAGCAAATAGACAGTTCTTAAGAGCTGGGCTTATTTAATTTATTAGACGTAGATGGACTATGTATAACTGTGTAGCAACCTCCACTGATGTTCCATAGAATATTCCAGAGATGCAGATACTATTTCCTCTCAAGTGAGTCCACAGTCCTAACTCCTTACCAAAGGTCAGTTTTTCCTATTCCAAACACTTTAAGAGAGCAATGGGGCATTGAGTGTCTTTGCTTTGGCTTCTTTAACTCAATAGTATGGGTTTAGGAGGGGGGATGATGGGGTCGAGGGGGGGTTGGAGGGGATATTTTTACACATTATCCAGTGTGCTCAACAGTTTTATGTCAACTTGACATTAGCTAAAGTTATCTGAAAGGAGAGAACTTCAATTTAGAAAATGCCTCCATAAGATCCAGTTGAAAGGCATCTTCCTCTCCTTCCCCCCCCCCCCTTTTTTTTAATGTTTTTTGAGACAGGTGTCTCTGTGTAGCCTTGGCTATCCTGGACTCACTTTGTAGATCAGGCTGGCCTCGAACTCACAGTGATCCACCTGCCTCTGCCTCCCAAGTGCTGGGATTAAAGGCATGCACCACCACGCCCAGCCCTTCTTTGGTTTTTCAAGTCAGGGTTTCTCTGTGTAGCCTTGGCTGTCCTGGACTCACTTTGTAGACCAGGCTGGCCTTGAACTCACAGCAATCTGCCTGCCTCTGCCTCCCTGAGTGCTGGGATTCCTGGCATGTGCCATCACACCTGGCTTGCATTTTTTAAATTAGTCATTGATTGGAAGGGACCAGCTCATTGTGGGTAAAATGTTTACGTGAGTCATGGGTTGTGTCTTGGGGTTTCTATTGCTGAGACAAAACACCATGCTGAAAAGACAATCTAGGGAGAAAAGGGTTGATTTTTGCTTACACTTCCACATTGCTGTTCATCATCAAAGGAAGTCAGGACAGGAACTCAAACAGGGAAGGAACCCGGAGGCAGGAGCTGATGCAAAGGCCATGAAGGGGTGCTGCTTCCTGGCTTGCTCAGCCTACTTTCTTATAGAACCCAAGGCCACCAGCTCAGGGATGGCATCACCCACAATGGGATGGTCCCTCCCAATCAATGACTAATTAAAGAATGCAAGCCAGGTATGTGTTTATTTATTAGGGGGGCATGCCACAGGATGCATGTGGAGGTTGGAAAACAACTTAAGAAGTCCTCTCTCTCCTTCCAATATATGAGTCCCAGGGATCAAATTCAGGTCATCAAGCTAGGTGCCAAATGGCTTTACTCACTGTGCCATCTTGGTATCTCAAGACTGGTTTCTTTCACTTAGCACAATGTCTTGAGACTAACCTATATTGTAGCATTAATTAGCTTCATTCTTTTCTGTTTCCCAGTAGTTCCCTTTTTTATTTTTATTTTTCAATACAGAGTTTCTCTGTGTAGTCCTGGCTATACTGGAACTCACTCTGTAGACCAGGCTGGCCTTGAACTAGGGGAGATCTGCCTGCCTCTGTCTTCCAGCTGGGATTAAAGGCGCATACCACCACCGCCACCCAGCTAGTCCTCATTTTAAAAACACGTTTTTCCATTTATCAGTTGATAACATTCTGGTTGTTTCTACTCTGGGGCTACTAAATGAAGAAATCTGCTTTAAATATTTATTTTTGGGCTTCTGTGGAGAAGTCATGATTTTACTTTTAGACTTTAGATTTTAATTTTAGACTTCATGAAGTAATTGATAACTCTATATTTCACTTTTGGACAAACTGCCTTCTAAAGAGGCTGCACCCTTTACATCCCACTAACAATGGGCTCAGATCTCACCCTTTCCTGTGCTTGCTGTCACCTGACTTTCCCACCACAGCCATCATTCTAGTGGGTATGGAATGGGTGCCACCAGCTGCTGCCCATCTACAAGCCACGTGCTAGTTCTTAAAACTAAAACAAAGGCACTAAGAACTGAGCTTCTGGGGGCTGGAGAGATGGCTCAGCGGTTAAGAGCACTGACTCCTCTTCCAGAGGCCCTGAGTTCAATTCCCAGCAACCACATGGTGGCTCCACATGGTGGCTCACAACCATCTATACTATGATCTGATGTCCTCTTCTGGCCTGCAGATGTACATACAGGCAGGCAGAGCACTGTATACATAATAAGGAGTAAATAAATCTTTGAAAAAAAAAAAAAAAAAAGAACTGAGCTTCTGGAGACTGAGTCCTGAGGACTCTTATGAACAGGCTCTTGCCACTTAACTGACAGCCACTGAGCTCTTGAGGTCATGTAGGATAGCCGTAGGTCAGCGCCTGCAGGAGGTCGGTGTTAAATGTCTGTGCCCCCTATCTCAGCTCATAGATGAGAGACCCAGTCACAAGTTCAATGGTGTTAGCAACTGGGGAAGTGACTGTGTCATGGGCACGGGGCTTTCTGGGTGGTATGAGTTCCCTTATTGCACAGCAGGCCCTCACCAGACACCAAATTAGCCAGTGTCTTGATTGTTTCTTAGAGAAGTCTTGAGACACCTCTGCCTTCAGAACCATATAAGCATAAATGTTTATTGCTTATAAGCCACACAGCCTAGACCATATTGTTATGGCAGCACAAACACACTAAGACAACAGATGTTCACTTTCATAGACATTGGTGGGAGCTTCCATTTAAGAGGACCTGACTCGAAGAAGAAGAAGAAGAAGAAGAAGAAGAAGAAGAAGAAGAAGAAGAAGAAGAAGAAAGAAGGAAAAGAAGAAGAAGAAGAAGAAGAAGAAGAAGGAGGAGGAGGAGGGAGGAGGAAGAGAAGGAGGAGGAGGAGAAGGAGAAAGAGAAAGAGAAAGAAAAAGAGAGCTGAATTCAGATCTACCTGGACTTCTCTCTGAAGTGACCCTTCTCAAACACTGAAGCCTTGGCCAGATTGCTTCAAGTCTCTGCACCTCCATTTCCTGACTCTATATACCCGGCTCACCTCACAGGATGGTTCCAAAGACGGAGCAAAACCTCGTGTGTCTGGGGATGCCCTGCCCAGGCTACATGGAGGAGCCAAGCAGAGTTACTCATCTCCTGCTCCCCCTACCACCAGCTCTCACAGGACTACACGAGGAAAAGACCATCCACCTTCCACAGGCTCACATCCAGCCTGCCCTTGCTCACTCATTTGTGTCCCCTGAGAAAGCTCTACCTGAGCACCTACTCTGTGCCAGCCCTACCTGAGCATCTACTCTGTGCCAGCCTTACCTGAGCACCTACTCTGTGCCAGCCCTACCTGAACACCTACTCTGTGCCAGCCCTACCTGAGCATCTACTCTGTGCCAGCCTTACCTGAGCACCTACTCTGTGCCAGCCTTACCTGAGCATCTACTCTGTGCCAGCCTTACCTGAGCACCTACTCTGTGCCAGTGCCTCACCAGCACAGACTCTGCATCTGTGGTCTGGGAACTCATAAAAAAACCCTGGCCTTGAGAATGCAGCCTATTTACCTTCCTGCTCAGAGAGCAGCGAAAATAAAGCTGGCTTGTCTCTCAGCAGCCATCTGAAACAATTAGTCTCAGCTCCCAACGTTAATGGGCCTCCACACTGTGAAAAAGCACTTTTTTTCAAGGTGGTCAGGAGACATAAATTAGTATAATCATGCAATTAAAATGCATTTTTCTTTTCACTTATTTAAATTACTTTGTTTTTTAACTGTCTTGAGAAACATGCATCCTTCCTTGGGGGTATTTAAGGGGCTTCAGAAAGGCTGCTGTGAGAAAGGAAGAAATGATTGGACAGAAAACACAAACTCCCTACCGTAGAGAACAGAGGCAGTCTCTCTCCTGTGGGCGAGGCCCCCTGCCTATGTCTACAAAAGACTGTGCTCTGGAGCTTCACAAAGCTGCTAGCCCCAGGTCCCGTGGCCGCAGCGTCTCTCTGTAAATACTCACCTGTTCATCCGTTTGTGCTTCAATGCTTTTTAGCTTTGAACTGTCACTGGAGGGGCGGAGGAGACGACACTGAGGTGACCAAGGCACAGCTCTCATCCTTAAGGGAACTGACTGCCTAGTGGGAAGGCAGTCAAGCAGAGGCGTGGGACCCCAGAGCCATTTGTGCTGTGAAAGAAAGGCACACAAAGAAGGAATCCCGCCCACCGTGGGCCAGAAGTGGGCACCCTGCAGGTAACCCTTGAGTTTCCCAAAATAAAATAGTTTTGACTAGACTGGGGATGGCAGGAGTACTCCAGTCAGAGGAGCCAACAGGGACAAATGGGCATTAGGGCACCCGAAAAGACGAGACAGTTGGAAGACAGGACTTAACTATAAGGACTTTATCCTGAGGACTTTAGCAAGCCCAAAAGAGCACTCAAGTAGAAAATACTGGAGGGCTTGATAAGGCAGATATCACAAAATAAAGCCAGATACCCAACCTGCAGCCCGCTGGGCCTTTCCTCCGTGGAAAATCATGGGGGGGTTCTGTGTCCCAGGTTATTTGGTTTTGTTTCGCCACCTGCAGGCGAGACTTTGTAAATGCATCCAGTTCAACCCGCTGTTCAGAAAGAAACACCAGAAAACTTAACATTGTAGTAACTACCAGGAACCTCTTGAATTTACAAGGACTGGTTTAAAATCCCGTGTGTTACAGAAAGGATATTATTATAGTTCTACTAAAAAAGAGTCGAGGAGATCATTGCATGCCTGGGTTCAAATGCCACCTCCGTGGTCTGTTGTATGGAAAATGTACTTTGACCTTTAGTTGGTTTTAACAGCCATGAAGTAGGATGATGGCGCGCGCACACACACACACACACACACACACACACACACACACACACACACACACACACACACACACGCCTCACTCTTTTTCGGCAAATATATATCATGTGCCAAGAACCTAGCTCCGTCCAGTGGGTAATGCATTTTCTGCAAAGCTTGACAACCTAGATCTATTTGGGGGGGCGGGACGTTGAGACAGGGTCTCTCTGTGTAGCCTTGGCTGTCCTAGACTCTCTTTGTAGACCAGGCTGGCCTCGAACTCACAGCGATCCGCCTGCCTCTGTCTCCCAAGTGCTGGGATTAAAGGCGTGTGCCACCACGGCCCAGCTGACAACCTAGATCTACATGACAGAAACCCAATAAGAGCTGCAGCTGGTAGCAGAAACCACCCTTGTGAACGGCCTACGTCTTCCTTCCCTACTCTTCCCTGACCCCTGGCTGCCCAGACTGGAAAGCTTTTCTCTCTCCTTTGGGTCCAAGTCTTGAGACGATGCCATACTTCACACACGCAACCCCGCACCAAAAGCTGCGTCACTCCCTGCTCACTTTCCATGTTCTTTCTCACTCCGAGAACTAAGCTGCTTTTCTTCCTGTGTCCGGTTGGCCTCTGTCCTCAGCATGGCTGCCACTGCCCTTCTTCTCACACTTCTAGTGGGGCATGTTAAGACCTGACCAGCTGATTACCCTCAAGGAAAGAGAGAGTAGTGAAAAGGACAGATGGGAGTGACCAGCCCGAAGAAGTCTTCCACGTTCGCCTACACGTCGCAGGAGACTGCACCTTGCTGAACCCTAACTTCCTCCTCCTCCACAGAGACAAAACTCATGTGACAATTTAGGTAACGTGGCTAATTTCGTCCTAGCGCACAGAAGACCTTCACTGTGGAAGTTATGAGAATTATGATGAATAATGACATGGTGAAGATGCCTTTAATCCAAACACTCAGGAGGCAGAGGCAGGAGGATCTCTGTGAGTCTGAGGCCAGCCTGGTCCCTACAGAAAGTTCCAGGTCACACAGTGATACTACCTCAAAAAGAAGGTGGGGGACTGGCAAGATGGCTCAGTGGTGAGGGGCACACACTGCTCTTTACAGAATCCAAGTTTGACTCCCAGCACCCAGGTCAGGTGATTTCCAGGGGACTCTGAGCCAGTTTAACCTTCATGGACACCTGCACACATGTACATACACCCACACACTCACACACTCACACACATGCAATGAAAAATAATACAAGTAAGCCGGGCATGGTGGGGCATGCCTTTAATCCCAGCACTCGGGAGGCAGAGGCAGGTGGATCGCTGTGAGTTCGAGGCCAGCCTGGTCTACAAAGTGACTCCAGGACAGCCAAGGCTAACACAGAGAAACCATGTCTCGAAAAACCAATGATGATGATGATGATAAGAACAATAATAGTAATAAGAATACAAGTAAATCTTTTTAAGAGACAGCGAGGGTACGTGGCTTCTTTTTGTTTCCCACCTAAAATGTGGCTCCATGTTTCAACTCATCATGTAAATTTGGAAATGGGGCACGAGTAAGGTTTGGTACTGGCCTTGGGAGTGAGTGAGTCTAATGCTTGGAATCTTTCCAGGAGGATCTATAGAGATCCATGGCCTGAAAAAGTGCAGCTGGGGGTGGGGGGGGGTTACCCTACGGAACCATAGAAAGAGATGCTTTCATCAATCCACTAGCCCCTGAGTTAGAACCTTAATATTAGGATGACCAGCTCCTGATACACTTATTGCATCCATTCTGCTGCTAAGCACATTCTACTTACTAATGACCACCTTGTGCAGCAAATGCTATTCCTCCCATTTCACAGATGGGAAATGGCCCAAGGAGGTCATATATAGCTGTCACCCTGCTTGGTAAATTGTGGAGTTGCAGAACCTAAAAACTGTGCCTCGTTCCACCACAAAATTCTGTTTGTTCTTTCATCCTGAGCATCTGTCCTTACTCCCCACACCCTGTAGCATTCGAGGGCCTGCTAGCTCACGGTTACAATGTGGCCTCCCCATTCGCAGTCCCACCTCATGCCATACGCTCTCTGCTCCTTCACTGGGGCCAACCCTTGCAGTAGGAGCTTTCTACCATTGTGGAAATGTCCTGGATCCGTTCTGTGGCATATGGTAGCCATGTGTGGCTACTGAGCACCTCGGGGATGGCTGCTGGCACAATTGGTTTTTGAGTGGCACTCCTTTAACTGATTTAATTAGGTGGAAGTAAGCACACACCACAAGTAGCTGCTGGTGCCAGGAGGTCCAGATACAGCCTGGGCTGACTGGAGCCCTGCAGGGAGTGGAGGCCAATATAAGGTTAGAGTAAATTAATCCTAATGAACCACCCAGACCCAGGATTGTTGGTTTGTCCTCGCTCAGCCTTGAAAGTGTAGAAAGCTGCAGAGCGCTCTGACTCAGGCCATAGTATTTGAAAATATCTGCCTTAGGTTTCACATCCTCCGGCGTCTTCTCTGCACCCAACCTCACATACATATGACCAGCATGTATGTCTGCACCCAACATATATATGACATGTAGGCTACCCATAAAGTTGATATAAAGCACAGAGTGATGAAATAGACACTGTATAGACGCAGGTGCCCAGACCAATCCTCAGCAAAGCATAGTTCCTCTGCTGTCAGGGCTAGTTCAGCCACAGGCAGAACTGCCACGACACCCTAGGATGGCTGTTGACTAGCGTAAGCAACATACTGGCCCAAGAAACAATGTAATGTTTAAGAGACAAAGAATTATAGGAAGACTGAGTCACTGCTGGATACCATATGAGTAAATCTCACAAGCATCATGGCAGATGAAGAGAGCCAGAAACACAACACTGAGTAACGCATGGTTCCTGTTTATTCTTAAAAACTTAAGAATGAGGACTGGGGGCGGGGAGTTAGTTCTGTGGTACAGTGTTTGCCTCGCATGCACACGGCCATGGGTTTGATTCCCAGGACGTCAGAAGCCATGCCAATAGATTTAAGTTCCAAATGAAGAACACACGAAGCTGCTCTTAGGCGGTACAAGTGGGAAGCAGTCCTTGAGGGCTGCTGACGGCAGGAGAGAGCTGTGGAGGAGCTGCAACGTGGCTGCTGGGAGTGCTCGCTCAAGAGCAGTTCGCGGCGCTCAACGTTTAATGGTGCTTATTTCGCTGTGCGTGGGTTCTAAATCGGTACGAAAGTTTGTGGGAAAGATGGTGGTGGAGATGTCAGAGAAATAAAACATTGGTGATTAGTGCCTCGCAAAAGCCGAAGCATGAGCTGTAGGAAGAAACAAAGAAAGCCCAGAAGGAAAGGATGGTACAGTCTGACGCAATGGTGAGGAAAGAAATTGGAAGCTCTGTGGGTAAACCCAAACCGGCACTGGTTACATGAGATATTAAAAACAACTCCTGATGTACAAGGTTAACAGATGAGCACAAAATGCATTTGGAAGGGCTGGAAAGATGGCTCAGAGGTTAAGAGCACTGGCTGCTCTTCCAGAGGTCCTGAGTTCAATTCCCAGCAACCACATGGTGGCTACACACAATCTATATTGTGTTGTAATGCCCTCTTCTGGCCTGCAGGTGTAAATGCAGGCAGAGCACTGTATACATACTAAATATATAAAGTTTTTTTTTAATGCATTCGGAATATGAGACAAAAAAATAGTTGTAAGGTGGATGAGAGTGGTTGGTGCTTTAGCAAGCCAAGGCAGGAAAGATAAAACACTGTCTAACTTAAACTGGACTAAGTGACCAAAGTAAGAGAAGCATCAGCAATAACAAGAATCTACACTTGATGGGAATAATCAAAAATGATTATGGGCTTATGGGCCACTGTATACAACATGTCTACCTCTGCCATGAGAAAACAGTCCTCCCCAGGACTGGTGGCACATGCCTTTAGTCCCAGCACTCGAGAGGCAGAGGCAGGTGGATCGCTGTGAGTTTGAGGCCAGCCTGGTCTACAAAGCAAGTCCAGGACAGCCAAGGCTAACACAGAGAAACCCTGTCTCAAAAAACAAACAAAAAAAAGAAAGAAAGAAAGAAAGAAAGAAAGAAAATAAGAAAAAAATGGTCCTCTTGCTCCAAGCCAGGGCTCATCTGCAATGGCTAGAAAGGTCTCAACAATGAAGAATTCCACAAATACTGAAAGAAGCATCTCTCTCAATCCTCACTGAAAAGGGACTGTGGACCATTTACCTGAATAGCTGACACATAGGGACATGCAGACAGCTGGAGATGATGAACACCTGAGATACATAGACCTCTTCTTATCATTTAACAGAACCAATCAAAACCAAATAGAGGCAGTAGCTGTGGCTGTGGCAGTGGCACAGCTATTGTAGCTACCATGCCAGCCTCACCAGTTCCTTTATAAGAACAGACAAGTGCAGCCTCGGTGCAGCCACCAGTCTGGACCCATCAAAGATGACCAGGCTCTGTCCATGATATAGGTTGGGCAGCAACACACTTGCAGACTTGCACTTGGGTTTCTTAACTCTTCTGCTCTGTCACAGTGTTGCCTGAAGGATGTGGCCATCCTGGCATTCCAAGGTCAGTCCATCATACTGACAGCATCCCATTCACTCATGGAGAGCACTTACTTAGGGCGTCGGAGGTGGCATGTACTGCATAGGGAGAATGCTGCCCCTCCCCATTTCCAGGTGGTGTGGATGGGTGCCAACTTTGAGGGAGGCTCTGAACATTCTAGATCTCTCTATGGCACTATAGGGTCGGGCCCCCAGTGTTTGGCCAAATGAATTGTCAAACCCAAAGATATCTGAGACATCTGTGGTAGTTAAGGACACTCTGTAAAGTCCCTGACAAGCTTTCCAGGAGAATTGCAGCCCAGACCCCTAAGGTTCTGAAACAAGGCCCTGCTGTCTACAGCAAGGAATTGTTAGCAGTTCGACCAGCTATGATACCATAGGAGGAGCCGAGTGTTTGACCATGCCACAGCATATACTAACCAATAAAACCCTAAATTCACACAGGCACAAAGTGTCAAAGATCAGCCTCAAGTAAATATGGAGGAAAGAAACTACACAAAGTAACTCATTCCTGTCTATTCTCTCTCTCTCTCTCTCTCTCTCTCTCTCTCTCTCTCTCTCTCTCTCTCTCTCTCTCTCTCTCTCTCTCCTCCCCTACCCCCCCCCGTGTGTGTGTGTGTGTGTGTGTGTGTGTATGTGTGTGTATTTCTAAATCTAGCTCTCTCTTTCCCATCAGCTTATACCTATGGACTCTTGAGAGTTTCTCTGCATCAGCTAACAGAGAAAAGAGAGGAGAGAAGAGACTTGCAATGGTAAGTAAGCATGTGGTAGTGTAAGCTAAAAATGGTGTCTTCCCCCCTGGTCTAAAGAAGGGAAGATTTAAGCACCAGAAATTATACTGATTTCACACACACACACACACAAACACATACATGTGCACAGGCTCCTGCATACCTACATATGTACATATGTTATGAGGCAGGTACATTATGGTAATACACACCTCAAAACAGAGTAAATGGAAAATGGAGGTGTGGAGATGGGAGGCTAACCTGAGCTACCTGAGACCTTGTCCCCAGAGGATAAAATTACAAGATGAAAGAAGGAAGGAGAAGAGTGAGGGAGAGATGGATGGTTGGATGGATGGATGGTTGGATTGGATGGTTGGGTAAATGGATATTTTTAATAAACAAATATGTAAAAATCCATTGGTTTATATTGCCTCCATTGGGTGTGTTTTGGAGGTTGGTGGGATACCAGCCCATTCTATAAAGAGAAAGAAAGCAAGAATCTATTCCGCCTTTCCTCTTCAGATTATATTTCAGTTTAACCAAATGATTGATGACGTTTCTTCTTTGTAGGACAGTAAAACAGTAAATTCAGGAAGATCCAATGGCCTAGAAAGCTCCTATTTTTCAACCTCTAATTAAAAAAAACACAGAGATAGACAGCGAGAAGCAGCTGCACGGGAGCCTGTTCATGGACAGAAGACTGTCCTACCTGCACAGTGGCCAGACGAGGGTGGTTGCAGGTGATAGGCTCCCAATGGGATGGGACAAGAAGGACAATTCACAGCCCACATGAGGAGCTTTTCCAAATAGGTATTTTACATTTGTTAAAAGGAACAGCTGGTTCTGGTTATTAGACGCCAGAAATTCAGAGGATGTAATATTGTATAGAATAATTGCCTGGCAGTTAAATCAAGTAGAAAATACGAAACGAAGTCGAATAAACATAGAAGACTTCCCTATGGAACCGACAACTCAGTTTCCTCATCAAATAAATCGTATTTGTGAAAACAAGAGGAACTTTTAAGAATGTAAAAGTCATTTGCCGGGCATGGTGGCACACACCTTTAATCCCAGCACTCAGGAGGCAGAGGCAGGTGGATCACTAAATAAACCAAAAAATATAAGAATAAGAATAATAAATAGATAGATAAAATAAAAATGCATGCTCCAAACTCTATGGAATAATAAGCAGTCTTTCCCAGTTACTTACATCTACCCTAGTTGAGCGCCCCAGTCTCCCCCACAAACCATGGAGAATAAACAGCATTTCCGTTGTTACTTTTGTAATTCTCTGGCTAATTCATTGATTTTAATCATTTGTTTAGATGGGTTTTCCATGCTGCCAATTATTTTATATGAGAAAATTAACTTTTCCTTTCCAATCCTTATACATACGTGTTTCCTTTTCTTGATGTGTGGTACCAGTATCTCAGAATTAACAGCCCTGAGAAGTGGTAAGGGTAAGGCATCTTTGTTTTAATCCTGATTGAAAAAAAAATGCTTTGGTTTTATTATAAACCATAATGCTTACTGTGGATCTCGATAGGCATATTTTATCAGGTTAAATAAACTCTTTTAACAAGAAGACAGACCTAAATAAAATATGCAATGTGAATGAAAAAAAAAAAAAACTCTTTTTCATTTCTAGTTTCTTGAGCATAGTGCTTATGACTAAATTGTGAATGAATGTTGAGTCAATGAGTCTTCTTTACCTGTTAGAATGATCATATGTTTGCCTTTTACTTTCTATTATAGTGAGTTTCAAATATACATGAATACAGAGGCCCATAATATCCCGCTATTTCTCTATTGTCTCTTTTTCCCATTTTAAGTTTTTTGTTGTTGGAATGTTTAAAAGAAACCCATACATCTTATCGTTTGTTTGTTTGTTTGTTTGAGACAGGTTTCTCTGTGTCCCTGCAGTTAAAGCCATTGTGGTCAGGTCTCAGAACTCACTACATCAGCCATGGTCCCATACTGGGCTCCAGGAGCGGGCATGGACTATGCTGGTCAGGGTTGTGTTAGAGGCCAATGGTCCTCCCCACGCTCACCACGCTTGTTGACAAATGCCACTTCCGTCGTGGATGCCACACCAGCTATCCCCATCACCCACGTCCTGACCAGAGACGGGAGCTGTCCAGAGGTGAATGAAAATAAGGATGGTGGGGCTGGAGAGATGGCTCAGAGGTTTAGAGCACTCATTGCCTGCTCTTCCAGAGGTCCTGAGTTCAATTCCCAGCAACCACATGGTGGCTCACAACCATCTATAATGTGATCTGATGCCCTCTTCTGGCCTGCAGGTGTTCATACAGGCAGAACACTGTATTCATAATAATAAACAAATAAATATTTTTTAAAAAGAAAAAGAAAATAAGGATGGTGATGTCTTCATGGAGGACAGTCACATTCAGCCTGGGGCTGGTGAGGTGGAGACAGCAGAAAGAAGGGACCACTTCTCCCTGTGAGCTGCATCTTTGGACACTATTTCTCCCCTCCATGTCTGACAATTCAAAGGCAGTGATGCCTGGAGCTTCAGGAACAGAAGTGGCTAGTACTTAAAGTTGACCAAGAATCTGTTTTCTGGTACAAACCACCAAAGTGATAGAACTCCCCTATTTCTCAAAAACTCTCCACGGCTCCCTGCTGCCCAGAAGAAAGCCTGGCAATGTGTGGAGAAAAGATCCCTATGATCAGGCCTCTCGATTTTATTTCTTTGCCTCCCTCCTCCTTAATCCACTAAATGGTTACGTATTTGCCACCTCCCAACCCCTGCCATGTACTTTCCTTTACCTGGGCTGTTCTGTCCCTCCCCAGTGATGACAACCCTGACCCCACAGACCCTAGGACATCACATGTGACCTAGAAAGAGAAAAACAGTGTCGTTTCTTTTTTCTTTTTTTTTTTCCAAGACAGGGTTTCTCTGTGTAGCTTTGCCTGTCCTGGACTCACTTTGTAGACCAGGCTGGCCTTGAACTCACAGTGATCCACCTGCCTCTGCCTCCCGAGTGCTGGGATTAAAGGCACACACCACCACATCCGGCTAGTGTCAAGTTTCTTACTGGATTCTTTTTCTTATCAGTAAATTGTGTGACTCAAGTGTTCTTTCTGCCTGAGCCTCCGGAGTAGCTGGGAGCCCAGGTGCACACAGCCACGCCTCATGCTGCTCTTCACGGCCTCTGTTTCTTTGGACTGGTTTTTGAGGTGCTGGCACTTGAGCTCACATGGGTAGAAGTTGTCACTAAAGCATAAAGCCCAACTACGTCTGTTAGGAACTTTGTAGAGGTATTTTTTTGTTTTTCCTGTGAAAACCATGATAATTTGTTCTTACGTGTCACTTGCCATTTTCAAAAGCTCTCTAAACAGCTGTTAGTATCACCAGGTTGCTGCCAAGCAGTAGTGTGAACCTGAGGCTGCCAAATGTTCAGATGTTTACAAGAAAAGCTGAGAATAATCCCCATTCATGCCATCAACTTCAACTTTTTTAGTACTGAGGACTGAACCAGGGACCTTGCACTGCCTGGACAAACAGTCTACTCCATATACCCACAGCTGAAAACTGTTTTTTAAATACCAGGTGGATGCTATGAAGGCAAATAGAAGACACCTGTCTATGGTCCTCCTAAGAGTGACCTCTTCTCTGGATGTACAGTCCAGAGGAGGTCTGAGTCTGCAGCAATTGGCTCCCTGATAGCTAAGGCATGAGATTTCCAGAAAATCCCCACAATTTCCCATCCTTTCCCAAAACACACACACACACACACACACACACACACACACACACACACACACACACAGAGTTTCTCTGTGTAGTTGTCCTAGACTCACTTTGTAGACCAGGCTGGCCTCGAACTCACACCAATCCACCTGCCTCTGCCTCCCACCATCTTCATCATCTTCTTCTTCTTCTTCTTCTTCTTCTTCTTCTTCTTCTTCTTCTTCTTCTTCTTCTTCTTCTTCTTCTTCTTCTTCTCCTTCTCCTTCTCCTTCTCCTTCTCCTTCTCCTTCTCCTTCTCCTTCTTCTTCTTCTTCTTCTTCTTTTAACATTTTCTGGCAGGACCCAGCAGGTGGCTGAGGGTATGAAGTTTGCTCTTTCAGGAAGTAGGAATCTGCCTGTGTTTCTCCAAATTCACCACCAGAGGGCAGGTCTGTAAAATAAATTTTTTTATCCTAGATCTCACCCCCTTTATCTTAAATTGTTGATACTTTCAGTGAAAGGCACACAAGGATTAATCAATTAGAGTGCTGTTGTGTGCATATCTGAATCTACAAGCCTTCTGCCATGTAGGATGGGGCAGGAATGTGTGCCCTGCCAGAGGTCATGAGCTACATGTTGAAATAGGACCTCTGAGGAGTCTACTCCAAAACCCAACACCAATACCTCAACCTTGTTCATCATGCAACACAGGACATCCAGGCACCTGTTTATTTCAGGGACACTTACAAATAAATGTGAGCTATTCAATACGATCTATCACAGCCACTCTTCTCTGTCAAATAGGTCTCTTAAAAAGAATTTGTCCAAACTGGGCACACGCCTATAATCCCAGCACTCAGAGAGGCAGAGGCAGGTGGATCTCTGTGAGTTGGAGGCTAGTCTGATCTACAACAGGACAGCCAAGATTTTTTTCTCTTAAGACAAAGAAAGAAAGAAAGAAAGAGAGAGAGAGAGAGAAAGAAAGAAAGAAGGAGAGGGAGAAAGAAAGAAAGAAAGAAAGAAAGAAAAGAAAGAAAGAAAGAAAGAAAGAATTTGTACAGGTGTGAGTGATCTCTTTAGACAACAAAGTTAATGCATGGAAGAAGAAAAGCTGAGTATAAAGCACAGAGAGGACAAACCAGAATGGCTCAGTGGGCAGTGGGCAGCCGTACAGTGGGCAGCTATACAGTGGGCAGCCGTACAGTGGGCAGCCATACAGTGGGCAGCTATACAGAGGGCAGCCATACAGTGGGCAGCTATACAGTGGGCAGCTATGCAAGTGGGCAGCCATACAGTGGGCAGCTATACAGTGAGCAGCTATAAAGTGGGCAGCCATACAGTGAGCAGCTATAAAGTGGGCAGCCATACCGTAGACAGCTATACAGTGGGCAGCCATACAGTGAGCAGCTATACAATGGGCAGCCGTACAATGAGCAGCTATACAGTGGGCAGCTATATAGTGGGCAGCTGTACAGTGGGAAGCCATACAATGAGCAGCTATACAGTGGGCACCATACAGTGGGCAGCTATGCAGTGGGCAGCCATACAGTGAGCAAGCTATGCAGTGGGCAGCCATACAGTGGGCAGCCATACAATGAGCAGCTATACAGTGGGCAGCCATACAGTGGGCAGCTATACAGTGGGCAGCCATACAATGAGCAGCTATACAGTAGGCAGCTATACAGTGGGCAGCCGTACAGTGAGCAGCTGTACAGTAGGCAGCTATACAGTGGGCAGCCGTACAGTGAGCAGCTATACAGTGGGTAGCTATACAATGGGCAGCCATACCATGAGCAGCTGTACAGTGGGAAGCCATACAATGAGCAACTATACAGTGGGCAGCCATACAGTGAGCAACTATACAGTGGGCAGCCATACAATGAGCAACTATACAGTGGGCAGCCATACAGCGGGCAGCCATACAGTGAGCAAGCTATACAGTGAGCAGCTATATAGTGGGCAACCATACAGTGAGCAGCTGTACAGTGGGCAGCTATACAATGAACAGCTATACAGTGGGCAGCCATACAATGAACAGCTATACAGTGGGCAGCCATACAGTGAGCAGCATCCATCCAGAGAGAGGTACAATGGGCAATGCACTGAGGTTGGCAACTACAACTCCAAGAAGCAAATTTCTGTTTATAGTATGCACCAATTTCTGTGATGTAAATAGTCCTCACTAACCAACCTGAGACTCCCAATGAGACTTTCTGAGCATCCCCCAACCTACCCCCGCCTCCCTGACCCGCTTACCTCTGCCAGGCCTTTCTGGCTTTTAGAGTCTCCATTTTGAGAAGTCAAGTGTTGTTTTAACAGGTCTGCCTTTATATGTTACTTGGTCTTTTTCCCTTGCAGCTTTTGATATTCTTTCTTTGTTCTGAACATTCAGTGTTTTAATTATTATGTGACCTGAGGAGTTTCTTTCTGGTGCACTCTACTGTTCTGTATACCTGCTTGTTTTCTAAATAGAGAAAAAAGGAAAACATGGAGTTGAATGTGTGGGAAGGTAGGGGATCTTGGAGGAGATGAGGGATGGGAAATTGTGATCAAATATGCTGTATGAGAAAAGCCTATTTCAATTTTTAAAATAAGTAATTTTTAAATATTAAATGAAAAGTACTCATATGGCCAAATAATTGCTCTTTTAATATACACCATTAAATAATTTGAAATTTTGGTTTATACAAAAAAAAAATAGACATGAATGTTTATAACATCATTATTCATAATAGCCAAAAAGCAGAAGTAACTCAAAACATTCTTCAATCAAGAATGGCAAATAAAATGTGGTATATCCATACAGTGGAATGTTATAAAAAGAATGAACTGGTCATTCATGCAGTGACATAGATAACTGAAAAACACTAATTTAGCAAAAAACATTTAGGCACAGAAGGCTACATAAAGTATGATCCCAGAAGCCCCAAATAGTCACATCACAGACATGCAAAGCAGATTTGATTGTCAGAAAAGTGGGAGAGAAGGAGTGACTAGCAATGAGTGTGGCTTCTTTTTAAGGTGATGGGAATGTTCTAGAAATTACTGGTAATGATATAAAACTTGAAAAAAAATCACTAAATAGTACATTTCAAAATGGTGGCTTTGTGGGCTATGAATCATTTTCAGTTCTTTTTAATGTGCATCTCTGTAAGTTTCACTTTCTAACTCTCTCATCTTTGGTGTCACAACTCTTATCCAGGTCAATAGCACATTCCGTCATGACCTTTCATTCACCCACAAAAGCCTCCTAATTGGACCAGCCAGACGCTACTCTCATCTGCTCTATAATATATCCTTTACTTGGCAGCCTGCCCAGATGAGTCCCCCCCCCCAATCTGGTAATGATATAAATTACCTCCCCTGAGTGTGTGTGTGTGTGTGTGTGTGTGTGTGTGTGTGTGTACTGCTTTCCTCAACTCTCACCTAAAACATTTCTAATATAGATATTCAGGTTTCTTCCCACAATTCATTTCACTTCTGTAGGGAGAGTTTTTTTTTTTCTTTTAAAAAACCAGTTATGTTACGTGAATGTGTTTTTGTTTTAACCCCGGGTGGGGGATATGGGATATCAGATTATCCATAGCCACTGACTATGACTTGTCACATGCTCTAGGAGGGGCATGATTTTGCCAGCTACAGATAGTTTACATTTGGAATTCTGGGGACTCTTTGAGAGGGTATAAATTTAAGAGTCCCAAGAGGGTCTGGGGTGGCTGCTGCTAGTTCTTGCTGCTGCTTTTGCTATTGCTGGATTGCTGGATTACTGGATGCTGGATTGCTGGATAGCTGGAAAGCTGGATGCTGGATTGCTGGATGCTGGATTGCTGGATTGCTGGATTCTGGATTGTTGGATTGCTGGATTGCTGGATTACTGGATGCTGGATTGCTGGATTGCTGGAAAGGTGGATGCTGGATTGCTGGATGCTGGATTGCTGGATTGCTGGATTGCTGGATGCTGGATGCTGGATTGCAGGATTGCTGGATGCTGGATTGCTGGATTGCTGGATTGCTGGATGGCTGGATGCTGGATTGCTGGATTGCTGGATGCTGGATTGCTGGATGCTGGATTGCTGGATGCTGGATTGCTGGATTGCTGGATGCTGGATGCTGAATTGTTGGATTGCTGGATTGCTGGATGCTGGATTGCTGGATTGCTGGATGCTGGATGCTGGATTGCTGGATTGCTGGATTGCTGGATGCTGGATTGCTGGATGGCTGAATTGCTGGATGTTGGATTGCTGGATTGCTGGATTGCTGGATACTGGATTGCTGGATTGCTGGATGCTGGATTGCTGGATGGCTGGATTGCTGGATGCTGGATGCTGGATTGCTGGGTGCTGGATTGCTGGATTGCTGGAAAGCTGGATTGCTAGATTACTGGATGCTGGATTGCTGGATTGCTGGATTGCTGGGTGGCTGGATTGCTGGATTGCTGGATTGCTGGATTGCTGGATGCTGGATTGCTGGATGCTGGATTGCTGGATTGCTGGATTGCTGGATGCTGGATGTTGGATTGTTGGATTGCTGGATTGCTGGATGCTAGATTGCTGGATTGCTGGATTCTGGATGCTGGATTGCTGGATGCTGGATGCTGGGTGCTGGATTGCTGGATGCTGGATGCTGGATTGCTGGATTCTGGATGCTGGATTGCTGGATTGCTGGATTCTGGATGCTGGATTGCTGGATGCTGGTGGGAGATATCCTGAAGGCATAGATCAAACTTACCCCAAAGAATTCAATACCCCAATCAGCAGGTACTAGTCTAAAGAGGTCTATGCCCCCTTTCCTCTCTACCTTTCTTTCTCTCCCACCTAGTGTTGGGAGGGGTGGAAGGGATCTAGGTGGAATAAGGGTTGGCTGATAGATGTAGGAACCCAAAGAGTGTGCTTGCACACTTCACCATTGGCCCCAAGTGAGTACTGTACACTTCAGTTCAATTCTCACACCAGCTATTTATTTAGAGCTTGTGTCAGAACCCTATACATTCAAGGTTTAGGAGCTCGGGCATCCCTCAACCCCAACTTACCAGCCAAGACCATACTTTGCTCTCCTCGAGCTTGATAATCTGCTAGAGTGGCTGCTGAGCACAAGGAGACACTCTACTTACACGTGCCTGTGCATAATAAATAGTAATCAGAAAGCCTGAGGGAAGGAGCGAAGAGCAAGGTATGGGAACAGCAGGTGACACAGAGCTCCCATGCTCTTTGGCGAGTCAAATCCTTGTCTATTGGCAATTCACTCGGATTCTGACTTCTTTGCCCTCCCCAGATAGAGAGGGTGAGGCTGAAAGTCTCAATCCCAAGATGGCAAGGCTGGTTGGATAAGCAAACAATATGTAGGGCCTTTCCAAAGTCACCTTATTAAGCATATTCAGGGATGGTTGCAAAGGGCATGAAAGAAAACAGATTCACTTCAATGGTCCCATCACTTGGGAAATTATTGGACTTTTTAAAAGTTGAAACGTGGAGGGGAAGGCCTTTAAGAGTCCAGAGAAGAATCTATACGCATCTGGGTATTTCTTCTTTTCCTCCTCCTTCTCTTCCTCTTCCTCTTCCTCTTTTCGGTGGTGGTGGTGGTGGTGGTGGTGGTGGTGGTGGTGGTGGTGGTGGTGGTTGTTCAAATTGTCCCACATCTGGTCACTGAAAGTTCTTTCATTGTCTTTTCAACTCCATTTTTGAACATTTTGCTTCTAGTACCACAGTGCATCTCCCACTGACCCTGTGCTCCCTCTGGGTGAGACCTATAGCTTCATATATTTTCGCTACATTTATTTGCTGATTGAGTGGCAGAGTACATGCTCTACAGAACATATGTGTGCAAGTCAGAGAGCAATCTTTAGAAGTTGGTTCTCTCCTCCTACTATGTAGGTCCCAGGAATCAAGGTATCAGGCCTGGTGGCAATAGCCTCCACCATGGAGCCATATAACTTAATTCTTTTTAAAAGGTGACCTTGGCCAACAGGAGTCAATGAACAAAATGCTCCTATAATGGCAAGTCCTGTTCCTCAGTGCCATCCCAAACAGGAGGGAAACAAAAACTCTTCCTGTGGCCTCGAGGCTTTTGTTAGGTCCCAAACCTCAATACCCAGTCTCCCCAACACACTCACACACACGTGCTCCAGTTATAGGCATAGTCTGCTATTTCCTGGAGCGCCCCAGGTATTGCAGTGACTGAGCCCTTTGTCAGCTTTCAGCTCTCCCCTTCCTCCCTTTGCCTGCCAGAAAGCCTTCCTTGATGCCTCTTCCAAAAGAGTCTCTGTCCTCAGGGTCCTCAGTGTTCCGTCACTCTCCCCTTGAACTTGCTGTACTCTCTTTTGTGTTTACTCTAAATCATACTGTTCACTGACTTTTTGTCTTTGCTTGTGACATTCTTAAATGAGGGTTACCTAAGCATGAATACAGCTGCTGTACATGGAGACAGATGAGGGAAAGGGGAGCTGGCTAGCCTGGTATCACGGCAAAGTTCCGACACCAACAAAGCACATCCTTCTGTGGGAAGGATTAAGCTTTGTCACAGGTGGGAGCAGTCTTGGCGGGCTTTACCCTTGGGGCACCCCATGAATACCTTGTGACAGACTGAGTGGAGCCATCCTGGGTCTGGAATTCAGGAAGCAGACCTGGGAACCCCACCTGGACTATTGTCTTTCTAATGGACCCTCACCGGGAGAAGGAGCCGGTCCTTCCCACGTGACTGAAGGAGTTGGGAAAGAGAGAATAACAAAGTCAGCTGCAGAGAGAGCGTGCGGGGGGCAGCGGATGAGCTGGACCAGCACGCAGGCCAGAGAGACACCTAAGGACCCGTCCCGTGGAACGGCTACCAGAAGGTTCACTCTTTTGTCCCTTTAACCTTTTTTCTTCTTGTATAAGCTAGTTGGGTTGCATAATAAAGTTTAATTGCTAAGAAACAGAGTCAACATCCTTCTTTGATTGACACAATAATTGCACTGCTAGAAAAGTGCGTGCTTACTAAAATCTGGGAAAAAAATACTTCTGTGTTTACATATGAAATAGAATTGGGTTTTAGGCGTAGGTAGTTATAAACAGGTTTTTCTCCTACTCAAATGTCAAGCGGGGCATGGGAGACAATTCCTCATTGAGCCAGGCGGTCCTGAGACTTGTAGGATTCTCGGCATCTCTGACCTTGTCCTGACTTTGCCGGCAGCTTCTCCCAATCACTCTGGCCCCAGAAGAACATCTTCTGACCCCTCCCACCAACCTGGAGTCCAGGAGGCACAGCTGTCCACCAGCACACCAGGCAGGTCCTCCAGCAGGGCTCCTCCTGAAGTCACCCCTCCCCTCTGGGAGTCCCAAGCGCTTGCTGTGTGCTCATGACCCCACACCTGTGGCAACCATGTTGTCTAGAGGAATGCAGGGGGTTCTAGTGGTGCAATCCACTTCTCTGCCCCCCCCCCTTCCCCGTGAGTCTCAGGCCTTACTTTCCTCTAGTCACCAGGACAGCAGGGAGGCAGGAGAGCACTCAGAGACGAACTGGGTGCTTTTAGTTCCATGTCATGGAATGTAATTCAGTTTTACTATTTTCACAGCTATGCAAGCACTCCACCACCAAACCACATCGCCAGGACTCATAACATACATTAGAAGACAAGCAGGCTGTATGTATGGCAGGGAAATTCGATCCCTGAACCTTGAGCATGTGATGCTCTTCCAACAACTATTTGATTTTTTTTTTTTTTTTTAAGGCAGGGTCTCATGAATTCCAGGCTAGCTTTGAAGACACTATGTAGCCAGCAATGACCTTTAACTTCATCCTCCAGCCTCTGTCCTCTAAGTGTTGGGATTACAGACACGTGCTATCAGACTTCTTTTATGCAGTGCTATTGAACCCTGAGTTTCCTGGATGCCAGGCAAGCATTCTACCAACTGAACTATGCCCCAAGGCCCAAACAACAGTGGCTCTTTTTAAATGCAGAGCATCCCAGATCTGTGAGACTTCTACACTGGACCAGGTCCTTCTAGGTACCACTACATGCCTAATCTTGTACAATCTCCCCAAAGTACAACCCAGGAGGCAACAGTGTCCACATGTCCAGAACAGAACTCTAAGGCTTGGAAAGGCCATGCAGATTTACCCATATTACACAGCTGGTAAGTGGCATCCCAGCTCCCCTATATCTGGGGCTTCCTCTAAGCTGTCACCTCACCATGGCTTGATGGGCAAAGTTCATCTGTGAAGTGATGTCAGGGGCAGGATTTATAGTCTCTTTGAACAAGAGGAAGAATCAGTTCACCTATGACAAAGTCAAACCCACAGTCAGAGTCTGTGTGAGCAAAGCACTAGAAAGGCCCACCAGGGAAGATGGAGATGCCCACCAGGGAAGAAGGTGGAGATGCCCACCAGGGAAGATGGAGATGCCCACCAGGGAAGAAGGTGGAGATGCCCACCAGGTCAGAAGATGGAGATGCCCACCAGGTCAGAAGATGGAGATGCCCACCAGGGAAGAAGATGGAGATGCCCACCAGGGAAGAAGGTGGAGATGCCCACCAGGTCAGAAGATGGAGATGCCCACCAGGTCAGAAGATGGAGATGCCCACCAGGGAAGAAGATGGAGATGCCCACCAGGGAAGAAGATGGAAATGCCCATCAGGGAAGAAGATGGAGGTGCCCCCCAGGTCAGAAGATGGAGATGTCCATCAGGGAAGAAGGTGGAGATGTCCACCAGGTCAGAAGATGGAGATGCCCACCAGGTCAGAAGATGGAGATGCCCACCAGGTCAGAAGATGGAGATGCCCACCAGGGAAGAAGGTGGAGATGCCCACCAGGTCAGAAGATGGAGATGCCCACCAGGTCAGAAGGTGGAGATGCCCACCAGGGAAGAAGATGGAGATGCCCACCAGGTCAGAAGGTGGAGATGCCCATCAGGGAAGAAGGTGAAGATGCTCACCAGGTCAGAAGGTGGAGATGCCCACTAGGTCAGAAGATGGAGATGCCCACCAGCTCAGAAGATGGAGATGCCCACCAGGTCAGAAGGTGGAGATGCCCACCAGGTCAGAAGATGGAGATGCCCACCAGGTCAGAAGGTGGAGATGCCCACTAGGTCAGAAGATGGAGATGCCCACCAGCTCAGAAGATGGAGATGCCCACCAGGTCAAAAGGTGGAGATGCCCACCAGGGAAGATGATGGAAATGCCCACCAGAGGAGAAGGCTTACAAGCATTGATGAGCAAATGGCTGCTCAGAGTAGGCACTCACTGCCTGTGTGATCCCTGTTCCTCTGTTCTTTCCAACCATGCCACTGTTGTCCTGAATATTTTGGGTTCAGGAGTGGCCAACAACTGAGCAGACAGACTGCTAGCACGAGGCAGGCCTCGTGGAACAGGGGCAGGGCAACTAGCATGGGGTTGTGAGCTGCCCACTTGCTGGCAGGGCTGAGACGCCCTTTCTGCTTCTAGACAGGAAAAGACAAAAGGTGGAAAAGATGCCAGTGGAAGCTTTTCCTGTAGGGAATGGCTTGTCTGCGAGGAACAGATTTTACGTTGTAGAATGCATCAAAACACCTGGAAGACATGTTAAAATGTGCACTGATGCTGGACAAATGGTGCAGATGTCTCAGTTAGGGTCACAATTGCTGTGATGAAACACCATGACCAAAGCAACTTGGGAGGAAAAGGTCTTTTCAGCTCACACTTCCGCATCACTATTCATCATCAAAGGAGGTCAGGGCAGAAACTCAAACATGGCTGGGACCCGGAGGCAGGAGCTGGTGTTGAGGCCATGGAGGAGTGACACTTACTGGCTTGCTCCTCCTGGCTTGTTCAACCTGCTTTCTTATAGAACCCAGGACCACCAGCCCAGAGATGGTACCACCCGAAAGTGGGCTGCACCCTCACCAACCAATCACTGGTTAAGAAAGTGCACTATAGCACATCTTATGGAGGCATTTTCTTAATTGAGGGTTTCTCCTCTTGGATAGCTTTAGCCTGTGTCAAGTTGACATAAAATAGCCAGCACAGCATGCTTGCCAACTCAGCCTGCAGGAGGCTGATACCGGAGGATTATCATAAGCTCAAGGCCAGCCTGGGCTAAAGTGCGACCCTGTCTCAAAAGAAATGTATGTGGGTGAATCTGCATGTGCAGGTGTGTTTGACATTTGTTCTTTAACAAAGGGTCAGACAAGAATTATTATTTTGAATTGTGTATATGTATACTGTGAGTGTGTGTGTGTGTGTGTGTGTATGTGCATTAGTACAGGTTCTGGCAGAGGCCAGCAATGTAAGATCCACCCAGCGCTAGGGCTGGAGTTAACAGGCAGTTGTAAAGCTCCTGAGATCGTCTGGAGGAGCAGTATATGCTGTTAGCCATTGAACCATCTCTCTAGCCCAGAATTTTTTCATTTTTAACAAGAACATGGGTGCTGCAGATAGACCATACTTCAAAAACCACAGGGAGAGGAGAGCCCTGGAAAACATTCTCCCCCCCAACCTTTTTTTTTTTCCTCCTTGCCAATCCCTCCCATTGGCGGAACCTAGCCTGAGCCTAAAGAGCAGGGGACCAGGAGAGGAGGAGCCCATGGCGGTCTGGTCCCAGAAACAAACAGGGGAAGAGGATGTCTCTAAGATGCAGAAGATAAAATTACCGGAAACCCTCCCAACCCTTCCCTTGCCTTCCCGCCAGCTAGGTGAGGAGGAAATCTCATTCTCACTCAAATATTTTCTGCGCTGTAGCCTCTCTGAATTGAGTCTTGAATGCCAGAATACATAACCCTTTGCTCGGAGGCTTAAAGGAAACTATAATCCTCTAAATTCTATTTAGAAAATAAGCTACCGTGTGTTCATGCCCCGAAGTCCTCATTTCTACTGTGAAAATGTGCTGAGTCTCACATATGAGAGAAGGCTTCTCATTCTTCACCTCTTCCATTTCCAGCCTTTTCTAGATATTTCTAGGAGGCCTCACCTGATTAGTGTAAGGCACTTTGTCCTTAATTTGAGGGTTTTGCCTCTGTTGCTAAGTTCCTTCCCAGGGGAAGACATAAACAATGTCTACCCCTCCTCCTAAGGTCCCAGTATCAAGCCAAGGCACCATTTTACCACAGTTCACAGAACCAGTGAGTTTGTTAGGGTTAGACATCCAGCAATGGATGAGGGGTTATAGATAGTTACAACAGCAATGATGGCTTCCTTATGGCTGCACAGATGGAAACTTCTCCCCTCTTTCTTCTCTACCAATAGCCTTCTTCTCTACCCATATGCAATTAGGGTAGAATTGCACACACCTGGTTGGGAGGGGTGGCTGGATACTCAGGAGAGGGGCCCATGACACCTCTGCCACCTCCTATAGAAGACAGTCAACAGGCCCAGCTGTGAGGATCTTTTGTGAGCAGACCCAACAGAACTTCTGAAAATAGAGGCAGCTTGGCTGTTATCATTGCTATTAATAGTAATGGGGATGGAGCTGGGGGGGGGGGGGGGGGGTAGGATACTGGGGGGTTGGATAGAGGTGATGATGGTAATAGTGGTGGTAGGTATGGAAGAGGTGGCAGTGATAACGGTGGCGGTGGTGATAAAGGTGGTGATAGTGGTGGTTGTAGGTTAGAGGTGGTGGTGAGGATAGTGCTGGGAGGGGTAGAAGTAGAGGTGGTGCTGGTGGTATTAGGAGTGGAGGTAGTAGTGGTAATGGGGGTGGGGGTCCTAAGTGAATGGTGAAGCAGTTTTCCTAGGACTGTTTCTCTTCTTACGGTCTCTGCCCCCAGCTTTTCGGTGAGTTGGGGGTTTTTTTTTTTGTTTTGGTTTTGGTTTTGGTTTTGGTTTTTCAAATCAGTGATCCTGAAGTCCTGAAGATTGGGTATAAGAAGCTCAGGAGATGGGAAATGTGTTTGATTATTTTCCATTTTTTGTTTGTGAATAAAATCATTAATCACTGTTGTTAATGGTGGCTAAGTCACCTCTTGGGGCATTAGGAAGGAGAGTGTCTTCAGAGATT
Organism: Acomys russatus; assembly: GCF_903995435.1. Taxonomy (NCBI): domain Eukaryota; kingdom Metazoa; phylum Chordata; class Mammalia; order Rodentia; family Muridae; genus Acomys; species Acomys russatus. The sequence continues at coordinate 23,960,098 of NC_067168.1, read as the reverse complement.
CCCAAGAGACTGAAAGGCTCAGCAAAGCAGGAGAGAGAGAGGGCTGGAGAGATGATGGCTTAGCGGTTAAGAGCACTGGCTGCTCTTCCATCGGTCCTGAGTTCAATTCCCGGCACCCACATGGCAGCTCTCAACTGTCTTTATCCCCAGTTCAAGATCTGACACTCTCTCCAGACATACATGCAGGCAAGCACAAAAGCAAATAAATAAATAAATTGTATATATATTTTTTTTTTTTAAAAAGCAGGAGAGAGAGAAGCACGAACAAACCAATCCCTGTCTTCCAGACCATTTACTGGTTCAGAGATAACTATGTGTTCTCAACAGACCACAATGACTTTGAGGGACAAAGTAATCCTTCACATCAAGAAATCAGCTTCAAGCCAAGCATGGTGGTGCACGCCTTTTATCCCAGCACTCAGGAGGCAGAGGCAAGCGGGTCTCTGTGAGAGTCCAGGGCATCCAAGGCTACACAGAGAAACTCCTGTCTCAAAAAACAAGAGGAGGGGGTGTCAGCCTCAGTGAGATAGCTCATTGGGTAAAGGCATTTGTCACCAAGCCTGATGACAAGAGTTTCAATGTGTTGGACCCACATGATAGAGAGAACCAACTCCCATGAGCTGTCCTCTGTGTACTGTAGCAAGCACATGTGCGTGCGCGTATACACACACACACACACACACACACACACACACACACACACACACACACACACACGGGGGTGGGGGTGGGGGTGGGGGAGAGATATGGGGGAGAGGGAGAGAGCACAAATAAATACATGTAATAAAAAGTTAAATAAAAATAATGCCTTTAGACAGGGATGTGTGGCACATACCTTTAATCACACACTCATGAGACAGAAGCAGGCAGATCTCTGAGTTCAAGGCTAGCCTGGTATACAGATCGAATTTCAGGACAGCCATGGCTATATAGAGAACTCTTGTCTCACAACAGAAGATCATGATTCTTAAGAATACATTCTTAAGGGGCTAGAGAGATGGCTCAGAGGTTAAGAGCACTGCCTGTTCTTCCAAAAGTTCTGAGTTCAATTCCAAGCAACCACATGGTGGCTCACAACCATCTATAATGAGACCCGGTGTCCTCTTCTGGCATGTAGGTATTGGTGCAGGCAAAATATTGTATATGTAAATAATAATAATAATAATAATAATAATAATAATAATAATAATAATAATAATAAATCTTTTTTTTAAAGAATACATTCTTAAGTATACTTCCTGTGGCATGGTGGCACATACCTTTAATCTCAGCACTTGGGAGGCAGAGGCAGATGGATCACTGTGAGTTCAAGGCCAGCCTGATCTATAAAGCAAGTTCAGGACAGCCAAGGCTAACACAGAGAAACCCTGTCTCAGAGGGGGAAAAAAAGACTATTTCCTGCTAGGAAGTCAGTACCGGTTAGGAATGGAGTGACAGCTTCCTAGCCAATGTGTCAACTACTGACTTGAGTTGACCTAGGAAAAATTAAAAACTAAAACCATAACAGGCCCCCAGATCTTAGCACAAGTAACTCCATGATGGAAGTGCCATTCAGGCTGTGAAACTCATAGACAGAACCACCTGCCAACACTAAAGCAAAGACCTAATCCATCAAAGTGTACAATTCTGCAAAGTGTCTAAATATACTAACCTTGCTTTTTGGCTTTCAGGTCAGCCTAACTGTCCTTGCTAGTTGAAGTATGTTAACCCAGGACATGGTCTTTGTGCTTAAAAGCTCACCCTAAGAAAGGCTCAGGGCTGCACTGGGATCCCAAACACCCAGGGTGGTCAGTGGCTGGCTAATCAAGACTTTCTATTGGCTGAAATAGAAATGTTGTCGGGTGGACACCCCACAAGACAGATAGTGTCTTCTAAAGCTTTATTTCCAAAGTCATCTTGAGAAGTGCTGTTGGCCCAGGTCCCCTCCCTCTAAGCAAGTGGTTCTCAATCTGTGAGTCTCAACCACCCCTGTACAGGTCAAATGACCCTTTCACAGGGGTCACCCAAGACCACCAGAAAACACAGATGTTTACACTATGATTTATAACAGTAGCAAAATACAGTTATGAAGTAGTAATGAAAATAACTGTATGGTTGGGGAAGAGCTGTATTAAAGGGTCACAGTGTTAGGAAGGTTGAAAACCACGGCTCTAAGTGAACACACAATATAAACACATATGCTACTGGTTCTGGGTTTCCTTCTCTCCAGAACCTTACTCAAAAGCTGCCCTCCAGCCAGGCAGCAATGACACTCCCGTTTTATGCCAGCACTCAAGGAGGTAGAGGCAGGTGAATCTCTGTTAGTTCGAGGCCAGCCTAGTCTACACAGCAAGCTCCATAGGCCAGCCAGGACTACACAAAGAAGCCCTGTCTCAAAAAAAAAAAAACCAAAACCAAACAAACAAAAGAAGCTGCCTTCCCGTTGCAGTCCTTGCCCCGAGGCTCTCTAATTATGTGCTTTGGGCAAACACTTGCCTTGGATGGGGACCAAGCAGCTTTCCACAGAGTCCTGTGTCATACAGAAGGTGTCTCTGTGACCTGCCAGTGCATATTTGCTTAGTGATGACAGGGGTCACCAAAGTCAAAAAAAAAAAAAAAAAAAAAAAAAAAATCTCAGACACCACAGCCTCCACCCCAGTCAGTAGGTGAAAGTCAGCACACACCTTATACACAGCCAAATGCTTTTGGGGATCGCCGTACTGGGACCCACAAAAGTTATATATAAAGCTGAAAGTTTCTGTTGCCAATAACAACAACAAGAAAATCCAAATCAGACTAGTTTACACACAAAGGGGAATGCACTGCGGACCCCTAACTTAAGACTTAGGGGGAACCCTCACAGGTATTTGACTGACCTGAGGGGCAAACTCTTCCTATTTTAGAAGCCCTTCCTTTCATTTTCCTAAAGTCACCATGTCCCATTTCTGTTCAAGTACCTCAGATGAACAGTGGCCCCGGTCCATGGTTGAAACAAACCTACAGAAAGAATCTGCTGAGGGAGTCATTTTCCAAACCAGAGATGAGCCATACAAGAAGACAGCGATGAGAACCTGTCAGGGACAGGAGCATCCAGCCAACAGAAAGGAGCCCTCTATCTGTGACACTTTAGAATCAACTGTCTTAACATGATAGATGCCAGACTGGCCTTTAATTAATTTATTTTTTTTTTTTAAGTTATCTGCAGACAATGTGTCACTAGCTTCTCCCAGCCTGATAGCTCCCACAGTCCTACCTCTGGTAACCTTAGCTCTCTGGAGCCCCTCCTCTCCGTTTAGCATCTTTCTGGATTTTGACAACCACAGCTCTTCGTGCCCTTCCTGACTGTGACTTTAAGCCTTTCTGTTCCCCTCGGTGAGATTATCTAGCTGCCTTCAGAATCGTTCCACGTGAACACCCCACTACATCTGACACTGAACTCCACCTCTGCTCCTCCCCGCTGTGGCTCTGGCTCTGGCCGCAAAGGTTGCACACACCTGACAAGCAGGTGGCAGAGCTAAGAGGAATTCCTGCTGTACCTCCCTCACCTTCAAGGCAAGTCTCAAGACCAAGCTGTGAGGGGATGAGCAGGTGTGAGCTGACATGGACTCAAATGATTCATTCATAAATCTTTGCAATTATCCAAGACAGAGCCTCAGTTTCCCCAAAGCACTTCCTGAAAAGGAAGGAAAGTGCGTAAGTCACTTTCCTTGCTGTTTGCCATTTGCAAACTGGAGCGGTCTCTAGTGCAAGTCAGACAGGCCCGAGGGACCTTTGAGAGAGCACAAGGCTCCACAATCAAATTCCTATAGGCCCAGAAAGGGACAGTGAGATTGCCTTCTGAATGTTTGGAGTCTTTGCTTTCAAAACAGGGGGGAGGGGTATAATTTGGGTGCTGGCATGCGCTTCTCTCCTTTTGTGCATTACTAAGGCCACTGAGCTCAGCTATGGGCAGAATGAGAAAGAACTAAAGAGACCATGTGTAAAGCTGTCACTTGCGGTGATATTGCTCCTAAAAGCTGCCAACCCTCTGACTGCCATGCTCTTGGAGAGACCTCAGTTCTAATTACACATTTCTTTACCAGCCGTCCTGTTCCCTTAGCACTCCATGCTGGTTTCAGGAACCAGGGCTTTCTGGCCACCACTGATGTCCCCAGTTCCAGCTGCCCAATGAGTGGCCAACCCTAGTCTCTTCCTTTAGATGCCACGCTTCTTGGAACAACTTGAGCCCAAGTAAAGTTTCTTTCCCCAGCATCTCCTGACTTCTGGAAAGTGATCAACAGTACCCTTGCCCATTTTAATTCATGACTAGGAATTTTTCAAGAAGACAGTTTCATCAATTACCCGCAAAGCGGCCCACTGCTAAGGTCAGCCCCAAGATGGTTTTTGCAGCTTCCTCTTTTTTTCTTTCTATCTTTCTTTCTTTTTCGAGACAGGGTTTCACTACGTAGCCTTGCCTGTCCTGGACTAGTTCTGAAGAGCACACTGGTCTCAAACTCACAGCAATTCACCTGCCTCTGCCTCCCGAGTGCTGGGATTAAAGGTGTGTGCCACCACGCCCAGCTTGCAGTATCTTTCTACAGAGCTTTTTGACAACAGGTGTGGTAAGATGGAATGGAGTCCTTCCCAGCTTGCCCTGCCAGGTTCTATATAAGGAAAGAATACTCAAGCAGCCTGGCCTTGCAGGTCAGCTTTGTAATGAGTTCAACTTTTAGATGAGGACTAGATTTATTCACATATGGTAACTAGACACTGGAGCTGTCAACACATTTATACAGGTCACAAAGTCCCTAAAAATAGCCCTTGTAGCCAGCCACTGGATTCCACAACGCTGACGCGTTAATGAAACCATTCTTCCCATATTGGAAAATGTCTCCATGTTGATAAACATATGGCCAGCTGTGGCAAAGCAATGACCACTTAGGTTTTGGGGTTTGCTTGGTTTATTTATTTTTTAATAAGAACATTGCTGTCTTGTAGGAAGAACTTTTTATACTTTCATATTAATATTAGACTGGTATATTTTAAGCAGGACTTTGAAGGACAAGAACTTATTTTCTTCCACAGGAATAAGATGAAGGCCAATGGTCTTAAGGAAACAAATCCAATCTGCTTTCATACTTTTCTGCAGTTTGCTAGCTGCAATGAGGATTTTTAGCAGTTAGTTAGAAATCCCAACAAAATAAAAACAAGTAAAATAATATGTAAGACTTTATGCAGAAAAATGTATGGTTGACTGCGGTTGGGAGTTTTGTTCTTCTCGTACCTTTCCTGGCTTCCCCAAAAGTTTTCTGAGCTCACAATGAGGAATCTTCTCCCAGATGGCTTCCCAGGAATGTTTCTCACCATCAGAGAAAATGAACTAAGTGTTGACTGAGTATCCCCTGGCTTGTACTGGGCTTTCATTAGAGACATTTTAGTAAAAAGACAATGAATTGAAAATCTGATATGTAAAGAGGCATAACACACATGAAATAAAAACATGAGGCAATAGCCAATAAATACTAAATTATGAAGTGTTGACTCAGCAGGCTATTTCTTTAGGGAACAGAATAGATTTCAGATAAAGAAGAGGGTAAAGAGATGGCATGAAAAAAACAAAACAAACAAAAACAAAACAAACAAACAAAAAAGAGATGGCATGAGGACCTGAGCTCAGGTCCCCAGAACCTACTTTAAAAGCCAGGCATTGGGGCTGGAGAGATGGCTCAGAGGTTAAAAGCACTGTCTGCTCTCCCAAAGGTCCTGAGTTCAATTCCCAGCAACCACATGGTGGCTCATAACCATCTATAATGAGATCTGGTGCCCTCTTCTGGCCTGCAGGTATACATGCAGGCAGAACAGTATATATTTAATAATAAAGAAAGAAATCTTAAAAAAAAAAAAAAAAGCCAGGCATTGTATCTGTCACCTCCTAGTGCTGTGTCAAGTGGAAACAGGTGGAACTGGCCAGCCATTGAGCTGAACCAAATGAGCTAAAGGGTTCATAAGAGACCCTGCTTCAAAAAATAAAGTGGAGAGTGATAGAGGGAAGTGCAATACCTCTGACCTTCTGACCTACACACACACACACACACACACACACACACACACGTGTATATACACCAACCCCCACACACCCATACACACAAAGAGAGAGGCTTGAAATAGAAATATTAAGTTGGACCTTGGAATGAGACGATATTGATAGCAGTAAAGTCAATACAGGTAGTAAGAAAAACAGCAGACTGTGCATGGATCGCCTGGGTTAATCTTCAGAACAACTCAGTTTACAGATAAAGAATCCAAAGCTCGGAGAAGGCAGAGGACCTTGGCCAGTGATGGAATCAGGCTTATCAGCAGTCTAAGCAGGCGTCCTTCCCAACACATCCGATGGACGTGCCCCTCCCCAGGGGTAGACAGGAACAGTCCTTGCTTGTCTCTTGATAAAGTCTCTTGATATTTTCAAGTTGTAAAACTAATGTAGTATGATTCAAGGGCCCCTGGATCAACGTAGGTTTATAAAAGAAAAGTAGCCGTGGCTTGTTAGCTGAGTTGGAGATCAGCTGGTCATTCATTTGTTCTGAATAGATCCCAAATCCTCTGAGGAAAGAAATGAGATCTAAGGAAAACAAAAATTAGAGGTAAAAGACCAAAGCAAAAGACCCCACTCACTGGGAAGGAGAAGAGGGAATGACTAACTTAAAAAAAATTTTTGTTTCAATTTTCTTACATTTATTGTGTGTGTGCATGTGTGTGTGTGTGTGCCACTGCACATGTAGAGAGGTCAGAGTTCAACTTATGAGAGTCTGTTCTCTCCTTCCCCTGTATGGGTTCCAGAGAATGAACTCAGCTTTTCAGGCTTGCCAGTAAGTGCTTTATCTGCTGAGCCAGCACTCTGAGCCCCAAAATGGCTAGCTTTCAGAGAGAATGCAAAAGCTAATGGACTCCAGGCAGAGAAGAGGCATGGGTGTGTGGGAACCACTTCTGTGTGCTAGTACACCTAGGATCACAGGTGATGGAATCTAGTCTAACCGTAGACTATGTGGTACCCAGTCTCCAAGATGACGTCACATCTGTGTAGTCTCCTGCTCTATTGCACCAACATTGTGTTTTCTGCCCGCTTCATGCCTGCATGCATGGGTGCATGCATTCATGCGTGCATGCATGTGTGTGTGTGTGTGTGTGTGTGTGTGTGTGTGTCTATGTGTGTGTCTGTGGTGTTTAGTTTCACTCCAATAGAAGTTAACTACCATAGAATGACAGCCCTATTTTTACAGGGGCAAATCAGAGTCCAGAGGGATACCCACTGGGATTTCTAAGTTGTGTGCCAAGATAACGAATTTAGAGCAAAGATACATGGATAGTGAGTGATAGAAACACAGGCATTTTATTAGTAAAGAAAGCACACCAGAGGGTAGAAATGGGCCATTGATCTGGGAAAATACAGAAGTTCAAACACTCCAACATCTTGAGTTCTGATTTTTGATGCTTTACAGCTCGTTGCTGGGTCTATCTCATCTCCAGATCGCTCAGGCTCTTCTGTTTTCTGTAGTCCGGTGAGCAAGAGCTTCTAATCAACTGGCTTATTTCAACTCTCTCTCTCTCTCTCTCTCTCTCTCTCTCTCTCTCTCTCTCTCTCTCTCTCCCTCTCTCTCACACACACACACACACACACACACACACACACACACACACCTACCTATTCTCCTGCCACAACCATGGCAGAAACAACCACATGAATTTAGAAGCAGTTTCCCTGACCTCCTGAGTGGAACTTTAAGGAAGACTGGCTCAAGGGAAATCCTGACTGTGACTTCACGAGCAATCCTGAGCCACAGCCACCCAGCCAAAGCTCCTCTGGGACACTGGCCTCAGAAACTGTAGAAGGTAATAAATGTCTGTTGCGTTGATGGCTCCTTTTTGCGTTAGAGCCAGTACAGAGTGGGGGAGTGGGGTTCCCAATCAGGCAGAGGAGCTGCAGAAGAGAGGAGCCCTGGGATCCTCCTGCCTGCGGGTCCAAAGCTCACTCTGCTCTCTGCTTCCACATAAGCTATTCTTTCACCTGTGGCATCATCGTCACCTGACTACCTACCTGCCTCTCTGGTCTGAACATAAACATCACCTCTTTCAGGAGTCTTCCCTCACCTCCTTCACTGGGTACTTCCTCAGTCTTCTGCCATCTTGGCAGGAACAAAGAGAGACACATGCCTTTCCCTTGCAGCAACAGACCACACGGAATTGGAACGTCCTCAGAATCTGGAGCCCTGGTGCTTACTGCCCAAGAAGAGATGTCACATGCTTCTGACAGCTTTAGAGATATAGACTCCAACAAGGATTGGGTCAGTGGCAGATGAGACTACACCTTGACCAGGACAACTTAGTTACGCACACCTCTTCCCCTCAGTTTGAACCTCAATCTCATGTCACAACCCTGGATATGGACTAGAAGTCCCTGGTCCCATCTGTTTGTTCTTCCTCTGCTATTACTTGTCTTTTTAATTGACATATTGAAGACAAATGGCCCCAGGCTTTGTCCTAAATGCCAACAACCATCCCACAGCTCCCCCCTCCCCCCTACCCAACTCACCTCCTTTTTCACAGCATAACTCCTTAGGGTCTGCCTATTTGTCTGTCCACTGCACAGAACAGGGCAGGCCTCATCCCAACCCCTTAGCTAAGTGTGGTCACATCATAGCTACCCAAACTTCCAAGTTTCAGTGGCTCTGAGAGCTCAGAGACGTTGATAGTCCCTAGGAGGTATAAAAGGCCCCAGACTTTAGCACAACTGACTCCATGGTAGAAGTATCATTCAGGCTGTAAAACTCAGCATGCAGAAAGAACCATCAGCCAGGCGGTGGTGGTGCATGCCCTTAATCTCAGCACTCGGGAGGCAGAGGCAGGCGGATTGCTGTGAGTTCAAGGTCAGCCTGGTCTACAAAGCGAGTCCAGGACAACCAAGGCTACACAGAGAAACTTTGTCTCAAAAAAAAAAAAAAACAAAAACAAAAACAAAAACAAAAAGCCATCTGCCCGAACCAAATCCATCAAAGTCCATATTGTTCTGGGAAGTTCTCAAAATGTACTAACCTTGCCTCCACATCTGGCTAACTTTTCTTGTTAACTGAAGTATGTCAAACCAGAAAACCAGACCATGGTTTTGGTGCTTACAAGCTCCCCCCTGAGACAAGCTCAGGGCTACCCTGGGATCCTGCGCATCCAGTGTAGTCACTGGACTGCTTATAAAGACTTTCCATTGGCTTCAACCCATGTCTAAACAGTCTTCTCTTTGAATAACCTCTAACAAAGAGAAGCAGCTGCAAAGAAGCTGCCGGGTCCCAAGAACTAGGGGAGAATCTTTGGGTTACAGGGGCAAGAGACTCTGCCTAAGAGAAGCCAGAATCAAGGCCACCAGGTCATCTGCCCTCAGAGCTGAAACATAATTCCAAGTGAGCTGAGGAGCCCTGAGACTAGGACTTCAGCTCTGGCCAGGACCCACCATCCAGCCGGGCCAGCGTCCTATTCCAGCTGATCGTCCTTGATCTAGAAGCCAAGCTGTCTTTATTTAGAAAGCAGCAAGAGCTGCCATGAGGGAAGGAGCCCAGGCTAAGAGTGTGATCTGTCGAGTCATGAAGTCTAATCTGGGACTATGCTCTCTCTGGCTAATCAGAAACTAGGTTTCTAGAAGACACACTAGGCTAAGGTGGGGGAGGAGGACACCCACTGGCACAGTGGAGTTTTCCATTTCTTTCCTTTCTGTGATTTGATTTGGAAAAACAAACTCAAAAGAAAAAAATGTTTTTCTTCATCTTGATCAAGAGCCAGAAGAAGAAAGAGATGAAAATTCTCTTGCATTACAGAGTTTCTCTATTCAGTCTTGATCTGTACAGGCACTGGAACCCCAGGTGTGTGCCTGGAGCAGCAGCAGCAGCAGCAGCAACAGCAGCAGCAGCTGTGTTAGCAACACTGCAAGACATTAGCACACACCCTTAATACAAGCCATTGAGGAGGCTAAGCACGAGGATTGTAAATTAGGGATCATCAAAATAAAGAAAGAAGCCAAAGTTTAATATTGTTATATCTTTTCGTCCCTGGTGAAGGGTTATGCAAATAAAACAGGCTCTGTGATTGACAACCACTTTTTCTAGGAAGGCACGTTATCCATGATCAACCCAGCCCCCGCTCCCCATCATCAGAACTCAAGGGCCCTATTGCCTTCCCAGGCTCCATTTGACCCAACGCAGGTTTATTCTAAAGCCTTGATTTGGGTTGATTCTTTAGGAAACCAAGAAACCAAGCTGCAGATCTTTTTCTCCAGTTTGTTTTTCTACTTTGCAAAAAGAAAAGCTTTGGCCAGATGACTTCTTTCAATATTCTCTGTGGGGAAAAGTTTTCCAGTGTAAATTTCATTAGGGTGTTGTTGTTGTTGTTGTTGTCGTTGTTGTTGTCATTGTTGTTGCTGGGACCAAACACCTGGCAGGAAACCACTTCAGGTAAGAAGCGTTCATTTGGTTATTTAGGTTATTCAGTCCATCACTGCGGAAAGGCATTGAGAGTTGCTCACATTTCATCCACAGTCAGGACACAGGAAGCACACCAGAAGTCCAGCCAGGCTGTAAAACTTCAAAGTCTGCCTCCCATGGCACACTCCCTCTGGCAAAACTTTGCTTTCTCAAACAGTATCACCAGTTGAGACAAAGGATTCAAACACATCAGCTTATGGGGAAGGGGGAATTTTAGATCTAAGCCACAACACAGTAATTTTTTTGGTTTTGTTTTTGGTTTTTTAAGACAGGATTTCTCTGTGTAGCCCTGGACTCACATTGTAGACCAGGCTGGCCTCCAACTCACAGAGATCCAACTGCCTCTGCCTCCCTGAGTGCTGGGATCAAAGGTGTGTGGCACTATGCCTGGTTACACAATACAGTTTTTATATGATAATGCTTTGCAAATATTTTCTTGCATTCCATGATTTGCTTTCCAATTCTTTTGATTTGACTTTGATATTTAAAGTTTTGATACATCCATTTAGATCCAAAAGAGTTATATAAGGAAACAAAGTCTAATTATTCAACAATGGACTATGCTTATTGTGATGATGAAGATGATGATGATGAGCCCCTAGCATTGTATGCATCAGTGACACAATAGCCATCTTATTTTAAGTAGATTCCATATAGCTTATATAATATTCAATTTGCTTAAAGACAACTTTCTCAAAATATACATCTATCTATGTAATTTTATGTGAGTGTCTGAGTGTTTTGCCTGCATATATGGATGTGCACCTTGTGTATACCAATGGATGGTTGTGAGCCATCATATAAGTGCTGGGAATTGAAACCAGGTCATCTACAAGAATAGCAAATTTTCTTAACTGCTGATCTATCTCTCTAGACCAGGTGAATTTAGATAGTTCACCTTCAAAACTTATGGTACTTGGCTAGATACCGTTAGCTGTAGAAAAGTGTCTTTAGAATCTGCTTTGAGAGAAATAGAAGGTGGACTTGGAAGGTCATGCTTTACAGATATTTTACAATAAAGAAAGGACCCCTTCGCAGTTAGCCTAGGCTTGGATAGAATACCTGTTGGTTTGAGGCTGGGAGTAAATCAAGTTCTTTCTGTGTTAGGAATATTTAGTTCAAATTATGTTGCTATGACAATCATGTAAACACAATGTTTTTTTTTTTTTTTTAGTAGGACAGGATTTATTAAGGGATATCACACTTCTAAAAGAGAAGGAATCATGCCAGAGCTAGGAGGGATAATGGAAATGCAAATGTACCATGGCAGAGGGCTGTGCCACTTTATAGGTCATGTGTACAGCACATAATTTTCCACTCGTGCTTCATCTGTTACATAACACAATGGCTTTAGCCCAGGGAAATTTATGATTAAACTTTGCCAAGTATTGTTTAAGAAATAATAATCAGGTCATGCTGACCATTGCTTGCAAATTGATTGATTTTTGCCGTATGCTTTATTGTACATTATACAGAACTGTTTGCATTTCTTTATTAGATTGTCTTCTTCCTCTGTTGGTTTTTAAATGTTCTATTGGTTGTAAAAGATGAGAAAAATCATGATGTAAACGGCAATAAAAAAAAATTGAACTTCACTTTAGATAAAGTACTAGGGTTAGCCTAACAAGTAAGCAAGCAAGTAACGTAGACAGGAAAGAGAGCAAGTAACAGAAGGAAATCAGATGAAAAGTAATGGTCTCCTGGGCTATAAGACCTTTCAGTTCGTACCATATATGTATGGGTCTTAGTATTTCTTTTTTCTCCCATTCCTCACCCTCTCCTCAACAATTAGTTCCTACACTAGTTGTTCACCAACAGTTGGTTTCCCTTAACCAACTATTCACTGCCTGCTCAATTCTCCCTACCTTGGAATCTTCCAAGACTCTCTTTTCTCCTCTTCACTGGTTCCCAAAGCTGGTCTGTGGGACAGGAAGTTTCCCAAGGGTAACTGGAGCATCCTAGGGAGCAGAGGTCATTAATCTGGGGGCTCTGGGCACTTCTCTTTCTTCTCAAGCTGGCCATTCACTAAGGGTAGGAATAGTATCACATCTCTGAGGGAAAATATATATATATATATATATATATATATATATATATATATATATATATATATATATATATATATATATATATATATTCTTTCTCATCAGTCAAAAGAGCTCCTGGAAATTGATGATCCTCTAGGGCAGACTGCACCACTTTCATGAATCACTGGCTACCTGCCTGGAGTATTGGACATTCCCTCCTTCCTAATGGCCCTTTCACTCACTCCTTAAACTTTCTCTGGCACTGCTGCTCCCTGTACCCATGTATGCCATGGGCCAAAAAAAAAATAATAATAATAATAATGGCTCCCTGTGTTTCCGTTTTGTTTGTTTGTTGTGCTTTTGTTGTTGGTGGTAGTTTTGGTTTTTTGAGACAGGGTTTCTCTATGTAGCCCTGGATGTCCTAGACTTGCTTTGTAGACCAGGTTGGCTTTGAACTCAGAGATCCACCTGGCTCTGCCTCCCAAGTGCTAGGATTAAAGAAGTGCGCCACCATGGCCAGCTGACTCCCTGTCTTTGATCCAGTGCTTACATTCCTCCCGGACAGCAGAAAACCACTTAGGGACATGACAGCTTTACCCCACAGCCAACCATCTTGGAAGGCTAGAAATGCCTCCTGAGCTGACTGCTGCTGAATCTGGACGGAGAAACAATGTCTTCAGCTTGATTCTGCTGCATTCCTCATCTTTTTCTGGGATACCTTGTTTTTCCCACCTTTATCAACCGCCTTTTTTTTTTTTTATCATTTTGTTCTCCTTGTCATATATATGTATATATTTTGATGATGATGATGATGATGATGTTTGCAGCTTTAGCCAGAAGGGCAAAGGACAGAACTAAACAGAGTCCTGAGGATATTGGGATGTTCTGGTGGGACAGCAAAGAGGATCATGGCATATACACCAGTGTGGAAAACAGACATTAAGGACTTTCAATGATGAAATAAATCAAGGGGGCCAGTGGTGCAACGGATGACGCATCTAGCAGTGAGTCAGAAAAATGACACAAATTAAGGTTACTTAGTGGTGATCAGAGTTGAAGTCTGCAAGAATTCATGATTAATCTATCATAGAGAAAAAGTTAATACACTTTTATTATTAATGATGCACTGTATTATTAATACAAATAAATGGTCCCTTTTAGCAACTCCATCTTAATATGGCCCACAGCCTGATGTGGTAATCCCTGGGGAAGGAGACAGTACAGAGCTCTGAGCTGCTGTGGGCTGAAGTTACAGGTACCTACAGCTTCTCATCTTTACAGTGATGATGACATCACTCAGTTCACTTTCAAGATTGTGGTAATGATATGATGTATCTCACATACAGTAAGCATGTGGCACGTTCCTATGATTATATAGAGTTAACTAATGGAAGTTTATTCTACTGAAATTACCTAGTACCTACTGAAGTCTCCTTGTCCTAATCATGACGCTTAGTGGGCTAGCATCTCTGTGGTGATGAGCTAATTTGGGTTAAATGATATTTTCATTAGAGGTGCCACGTATTTTCTTCCTTATTCCATCCACTCAGTCTCCTCTCACTCCTGGCCCTGCCATCATCCAACAGAATGTTATTTCCTCTGAGACCACTGCCCAAGTTGCCATTGGCTGCACCTCCTGACAATCTCCTATTTCCTTTCTAGTCCTCCTTCTATCCAACTTCTGCATCACCAGAACAATATTTGGAAATTGAAAACTAGACCCTCATACTATCCCCACTTAAAGCCTCCAGCAGTTTCCCATGTCCCTTAAAATTCTTGCAGTGACCTATAACATGAGCTGGCCCCTGTCTTGTCCTTCCTGCTTCCTCTGCTTCAGCTCCACTGGCTGCCTCTGTCCTTAAACTTACTCAGGGCCTTTGTGCTTTCTATCCTCAGATTATGCACTTGACCTCTTACTGTGAATTATACCCTCCAGCAAAACAGTAACAACAACAACAACAACACTCACTTTCAATCCCTGCAGGAATGTGACTTCTTTTGTAAAATAGGCCTTTACAGCGGTAGCTAAGGTTAAAAAAAATTATATATATGTGTATGTATGTATGTATATATATGTGTGTGTGTGTGTGTGTGTGTGTGTGTTATTTGTGTGGAACCTAATGCAAAACGATTTAGTTCTTCATCAGAGGAGATCTTGATACAGACACACTCAGGGACAGTACAGTCAGAAGGCAGCTGCCTGCAAGCCAAGGAGAGGCCTCAGAAAAAGACTAAACCTTTGGATTGAAGTTCTGTGTTGAAGGCCCTAGTCTGTTCCACTTCATCAGAGCATCCCTGACACTCTACTACAGCCCCACCCACGTCTTCACATTCTCGGTTCTTGGCACAAATGGCACATCTTCAGAGAGGATGTCCCTGCCCACGCATTCTGAACAACTCTTCTTTCATTTGTTTGTTTGTTTGTTTGTTTGTTGTCTTCACAGTAATGTGTCTTGACTGGTATTGTTGGTTTTCCACTAGAATCCAACTTTGGTTAAGAGATGGCTGCCTTAATCTGCCACCTGGGCTAGGGTAGAGCCTAGCAGAGGGAGGGCAAATGGACACTATGCATTGAATGTCCACATTGGCAAGCACGTAAGAGGCTACAAATATAAGCTGCTGCAAGCCTGGAGAAGCATGCTGCCAGCTATGTGCCAGGAATCCTGGCACTCGAAGGGTGCCCGGGTAGAGGCTGTAGTTGGAGCATTGTCTGGAGAGGTCGGAGGAGAACTGGACAAGCACAGAGGGGAGGGGTGTGTTCCAGAGGCGTGTCTGCAGGCACAGAAGAGCGAAGCGGTTGTGTGGCAGCCAGCAGTGCAATCGACCTAGAATAACCTGTATTTACAGGAAGGGTGCAGGGGTGGGAAGGAGAGGCAAGCAGCCACTTCAACGTGAATGGCTGAGTGCCAAAGTCAGTAACTCTTCCCACTCACTCCTCTCCTTATAAGTAGGGAGGAAAGTACAACTCACAGATAGGTTGATAAAAAATTAACTAAGTGAATTTAGCTGCCTATCTGCGTACACAAGTTTTGTTTCAGTCTTTGACCCAAGTGGATTCTACAGTTTCTCAACCACAATCACAGTTTGGCTACTTTGTGACTTCGTCAGCTAGCCGCCCCTTACATGCACATACCTGGGAACTTCATACCATTGGCGTTGGCATGATCTCTTTGACCACATCAAAGTATGGTTGTGCACACAATTTATAGGAAGCAAATTGTATCAGCTGTAGAGTCACTGAAGCCTGAAACAGTCCTTTAGTTCAGCTAAAAGGGCTAACTTCCTATTTTAATTTCTTTATGCTCAAAAACCAGAATCTGTGACTCCAATCCTCTTAAATTTTTTTGAGATGTGTTCTGTTGCTCTGATAGGATCCGTAGGATGAATGTTCCATGTTCCACGTGGTGAATGTTCCATGTTCCACGTGGTAAATGTTCCATGTGTGAACAACATGAATTCTTCTGGGTAAGTAGGAACACACCTGCAGTCTCAGCCCTTGGCAAGTGGAGGCACAAGGAGTTCAAGGCCAACTTCAGCTAAAAAGTTCAAAACCAGCCTGGGTTACAAGAGGCCCTGACCTCAAAAATGATGACAATAGAGCTGGCAAATGTGGGTTGCATTCCCAGAATTCACAAGAAGAAAAGAAAGACCCGGGCCCTTCAAGTTTTCTGCCTCTCCATGCATGCTGCGGCATGTACGTTTACTTCATCTGTCCAACACACAAATAAGTGAAAAATAAGTTTTAGAAGATGAAGGACAAGCCAGCAAGGAGAAACCATTGAAGACAGTCCAAGGGCATTCCCGGTGTTTCACTCCCTCACTGGAAAGGTGACACAGCCACAGAGAGTGACGAGAAAACCTACTGGCGTCGTGGCGCTTTGCCCCAGAACTTCACAACGTGGGGGATAGATATAAAGTCCCTAAAAGGCCTTGAAAATATAAGTCAGAGAAGCAGGCAAGCAGATTGGAGCAAGAGCTCAGTCTGCATTGAATATAACCAGAAACGGAGTTGATGAGTTAGGATGCAAGGCGGAAAAGTGACAGGGATCCAGGGAGGAAAATAAGCCCCTCACACAGGTTTGTATTTCTCATCGGCTGAGAGACAAGAATCTCTTCACTATTGAAGGAAAAACTAAGAATAAACAAAACAAAACAGCAAGCAGACAGAGACACCTGAAAGACTGCCAAGAGACGCAGCAATCTCTTTCCAAGAAACATCTTAAAACAGCATCAAAACAGAAAGGGGGAAAGCCTCGGGTTTTACGTGAACTTCTTGCTCTTCTAGAGGACCCAAGTTCAATTCCCAGCATCCACATGGTAGCTCACAAACACCTGTAATTCCAGTTCCAGGTGTTTGGTATCCCTCTTCTGGCCTCTGAGGGCATGAGGCACACACATGATGCACAGACATGCAGGCACAGCATCCATATACACTATATAAAATAGCAAAAATTATATTAGGTAGAATGATAGATAGATAGATAGGTAGATAGATAGATAGATAGATAGATAGATAGATAGATAGATATTAGATAACATTGAGGTTCTGTGGCTTCTTGGGCTTTCCCACGTTGCTGGGGTTCTGCTGGCCCCTCTGTACTCTAACCCTACTGCTGAGGTTCTGGGCTCTTGCCCCAGCCTGCGGGGTTCGACTAAAACTAGGGAAGAAGTTCACCTGTTGAAAATGCAAGACACAAAGAAGGAGAGCAAGTCTGATTGATCAAGCTCTCAAACTTTATTAGTCAGGCAGCAGCTTTTATAAGTCAGAAGGCAGGGAAGCATATTGCTGTAGCAACCCAATTGCAGGCTTTTCTCAAAACACAGGGAATTCCAGGCAGGGTCATAATGTCCTGCCACACAGGGTATCTGGCTCCCTCTTTGTCTAGTCGAACTGCTAAACCATAACAGGATTGCTCCATCTTTATCTGTCTTTAGTCTAACTGCTGACCCACAACAGGGTCAGCTAGTTTCTGGTGAAAGGCAAGCTCTGGGAAAAACAGAGACTTAAAGGTGCAGGCTCTGACAAGATGGCTGAACATTGGCCATATGGCCTATTGTCCCCAACAGTCTCTCTTTTCTGGGCTCTATCTCGGCAGTGGCTTAGAAAACCTAGGACCCTGGATGCAAAAAGAGGTAGTAGAGGTGACATCTTTTGGTGTTCCCAATAAAAACTTAATATGCTGCCTCTTCATCCCATGTTGATCCACTCAGAAGACTTGGGCCAGTTTAGAAACTCCCAGTCTTGCTGGGTGTAGTGGTGTACGCCTTTAATCCCAGCAATTGGGAGGCAAAGGCAGGTGGATCACTGTGAGTTCGAGGCCAGCCTGGTCTACAAAGCAAGGCTACACAGGGAAACCCTGTCTCAAAAAACAAACCAAAAAAAAAGGATAATAAATAAATAAAATCCTGGGTTGGAGAGATGGCTCAGTGGTTAAGGGCACTGACTGCTCTTCCAGAGGACCCAGGTTCAAATTCCAGCACCCACATGGCAGATCACAACTGTCTGTAACCCTAAGATTTGACACTCTCACATAGACATACATGATGGCAAAACACCAATGCACATAAAATAAAGGTAAATAAAAATTTTAAAAATAAAATAAATAAATACATACATAAAATCCCAAACTCTAAGCCTCTCTAATCTCTGTGTACAGGACCCCACCTGGCCTCTTTTACCCCCACTTCTGCTAAACTCTCAGGCCTCAGTTCATTTTCCCGTAATAAAACTGGCTCTTGGGCTGCAGGAGCAGCACGCCCCGAACTTAGGTCAGTTACAAGTTGAACTTAGTGCCATTCCAGTGGGTTCTTGGAAAAGTAATCCTTCAGCTGACTCCACTTACCACTGTGGCCTTCAGGGAAACCTCAAACTCCTATTCAAAAACAATTGGTCCCTTTCTAGGCCTGCTGGCTAGCATGCCACATGGACGCGAGTGGCTGGCATCTTATTGATGCATGAATACAGATACCAACATGACCATCTGACCAACCGGCACAGGAGAAAACTTCATCGAAAAGTAGTCAGAATAGAAATAAATGTCCGTAAACTCCTCGGACCTCACCTCCCTCTATTCCTTATCCCACAAAATAATACCTAATTGTGTGTGTGTGTGTGTGTGTGTGTGTGTGTGTGTGTGTGTGTGTGTGTGTGTGTGTGTGTAAGTAGTTGTCAGATATCTTGGAGCTAGATTTAACAGGCATTTGTGAACCTCCTAACTTAGGTTCTGAATCTGAACTTTTCTGATAAGATAGTAAATTCTCTTAAATTCCTGAGCCATCTCCCCTAGTCTCCCACTTTTATTTTATTTTAATTTATTCCTGGGGGTGTCATGGCTAGTTTTATGTCAACATGATATAAGCTAGAGCCATATGGAAGGAGGGAATGAGAAAATGCCTCCAGGAATCCAATTGTAGGGCCTTTTCTTAGTTAGAGATTGATGGCGGAGGGTCCGGCCATTGGGGGTGTGGCCGTCCCTGGGCTGGTGGTCCTGGATCTCTAAGAAGCAGGCTGAGCAAGCCGTGAGAACAAGCCAGTAAGCAACATCCCTCCATGGCCTCTGCATCAGCTCCTGCCTCCTGGTTCCTGTTGTTTGAGCTCCTGTCTTAACTTCCTTCAGTGATGGACTATGACGTGGAAGTGAAAGCCAACACCCTCCCGATTTGCTTTTGGCCACAGTGTTTTATCACAGCAATAGAAACCCTAAGACAAGGACCACACATCTTCTTCAGGATGTGTGTAGAAGTCAGAGAACAGCTTGAGTTAGCTCACCCCTTCCACTATTTGAGTTTCAGGGAATCAAACTCAGGTCATCGGGTTTGGAGGGAAATAATTTTACCTGTCGAATTGTCTTGCCTGACCTCTTTTTTTAATTTAAGTTGAAAATTTTTTTGGTTTTTTAAAGATTTGTTTATTTTATGTGTATGTGTGTGCCTGCTTGTTTGTATGTATACTACATGTGTGCAGTGAGGAGACCAGAAGAGAGTGACAGGTTCCCTGGATCTGGAATAACAGGAGTTCTGTGTCACCCACGTGAGTGCTGGGAACCACGCCCGGGTCTTATGGAAGAACAAGCAAGTGCTTTTAACTACTTAGCTATCTTGTGTGTGTGTGTGTGTGTGTGTGTGTGTGTGTACATTGAGACCCAGTCTTAGTCTCACTGTGTAACTCTGGTTGGCCTGGAACTCATCATGTTGACCAGGCTAGCCTCAAACTCACAGGACTCTTCCGGCCTCTTTCTCCTCAGTGCTGAGATTAAAGGCGAGTGCCACCACCCTACTGGACACCGCCCCTACCATGCACACACATGCGCTGAAATAGTAGATTACGGCAACTACTCCCGATATTGCACATATCAACCACACCTTACAGTACTTTCTCCGGATTGCTGAACTCCTACCATGTAACAGCCCCATAGGACTGACTTCCTAAACTACAGCCTTATAACCTATCTAGGCCCCTCAGTAATTTGTTAAGCCCGGAGGCCTTCTCTCCTAAACTCAGTGACCTCCCCTCTCTCAAAACTCAGAGATCCTACGCTCTAGTGCATTGGTTCTCAGCCTTCCTAATGCTGTGACCCTTTAATACAGCTCCTCATGTTATGGCGGCCCCCAACCATAAAATTATGTCATTGCTACTTCATAACTGTAATTCTGATGTTGTTATGAACAGTAATATAAATATCTGATATGCGAGGTATCTGATATGTGACCCCAAAGGAGTTGTGACCCACAGATTGGAAAACGCTGCATAAAGTCTATGGATATGAGAAATCGTCTTTGATCTGCAGGTGCTGTTGAGTCTCCTATTCCAGCTTCCATTGCTATGAATGGCTGGCCTTAAGAAGGACCAGATCTCCCGAAATCTGCTTAAGCACATCCGTTTACTGAACCTGGATTTTTTTTATTATTTAAAACACTGAGCAGTTGGGATTCCAAGCCCTCGCCACCAAGCCTGGCTTCCACCTTGACCCATCTCAGTGTAACTCAACACCATCAGGCAGATTAATATCACTATGTAACCATCACCATTTCCAGATCTTCCCATTATCCCAAACTGGCCTTCATCCGCATTAAAGTTTAAAGTTCCTACAACCTTTCTCTCCTACGGGCATCTAATTCTGCTTCTGTCTCTGTGATTTTTGCCTTTCATTTATTTTTAAGAAAAAGAGAAAGAGATGTGGAACTTAAAGCTAAAAGCAAAATCTTTTTTTTTTTTTTAATCATTATTTTTATCTTATGTGCATTGGTGTTTTGCCTGCATAGGTATCTGTGAAAGGGTGTCAGAACTTGGAGTTAGGGCTGGAGAGATGGCTCCGAAGTTAAGGGCACCAACTGCTCGTCCAGAGGTCCTGAGTTCAATTCCCAGCAACCACATGGTGGCTCACAACCATCTATAATGTGATCTGATGCCCTTGTCTGACCTGCAGATGTACATGCAGGCAGAGCAGTGTATACATAATAAATAAATATTAAAAAAAAAAAAAAAAAGAACTTGGAGTTACAGACAGTTGTGACCTGCTATGTGGTTGCTGGGAATTGAACCCAGGTCCTCTGGAAGAGCAGTCAGTGCTCTCACCTGCTGAGCCCTCTCTCCAGCACTTACAGAGATGAAAATGAAGAGCTAGGAAGGTTAGGGGGTCTGTTATTTTTTCTTGTAACTTTCATAGTAGTATATATTTGCTTTATGACCATGTGCGCTGCCTACATACTTTTATTGTGATTAAAAATCTACAATATAAAATTTTACATGTCAACCACTATGGAAGATAACATTTATTGGTGTTTAAGCATCCTCATGAGTTAGGCGTGCTGGTGCATGCCTGCAAATCCAGCACTCAGAAGATAAGAAAGGAAGATTTTAAGTGTCAGGCCAGCCTAGGATGTATATAGCAAGTTGAAGATGAGCTTAATGTATGTACTGAGACTGTCTGAAAAAAAGCAAGAGCTTGGCATGTAATTCTGTGGTGTAGAGCTTGCCTAGCCTGTGCAAAGCCATGGGTTTAACACTCTTATTGTGTGGCCGCCATCCCTATCACTGCCTGGAACACTTCTATCATCGTAAACTGAAATTCTGTACCCATCAAGCAACACCTCCCCTTTCTTGTCCCTTCTCTTCCCCTACCCTGGGTGACCATTTCCCTGCTTTCTTTTTCAGTGGCTTGACTATACTTCATACTAGTGAAAACACAAAACATCTGCCTTTTTATGTCAGGCTAATTTCCTTTAAAGTTCCTCCATGCTGCAGCCTGTGTCACAGTGTCTTTCCCCTTAAGGAGGAGTACCATTCCTCTGCATGCACACATCATATGTAGTTCATCTACTAGTGTGCTTGTAGCTGGGGAAAGCCCTCTAGCTGTACTGCATGCTGCTGTTGCTGCTGTTGCTGCTGTTGCTGCTGCTGCTGCTGCTACTACTACTGCTGCTGCTGCTGCGAGCACCCAGTCATCTCTTTGAGTGCCTGCTTTCATGTCTTAGTGTATGTCTAGAAGTGGAACTGCCAGAGGCTGTGGAAATTCTGCTTGACCTTTTGAGGAAGCACCATGAAGTCCCTCACAGAAGCTGCAATGGTTTACATTCCTGCCGGCAGTAAGCGAGACTCCAACCTCTCCAAACCTGGCCAACCCTTGTCATTTGGGGCTTTTTAAAGTCTGTTCGGTCACTATCTCATTTTGATATTGATCTCTATTGCCTTGGTGATTAATGACATTAAATGTATTTTTCATGAACTTGGAACCATTTATATTGTTTTCTTGGTTTCTTGAGACAGGGTCTCTCTGTGTTAGCCTTGGCTGTCCTGGACTCACTTTGTAGACCAGGCTGGCCTCGAACTCAGCGATCAGCCAGCCTCTGCCTCCCAAGTGCTGGGATTAAAGGCATGCGCCACCATGCCCAGTAGGACCATTTATTTTTAAGTCAGTTTTTTGTTTGTTTGTTTTTGTTTTTGTTTTGTTTTATAAAGGCCATTCAAATTCTTTCCTCATTCTGTTTGATCTGGACTGTTTATTTGACTACATTGACTTTTGTTTGTCTGCTTGTTTTGTTTTGTTAAATAAAGATTTAGGGGCAGTGAAATGGCTCAGTAGGTAAGGACACAGAATGGTTAATCTTAGTTGTCAACTTGATTGCATCTGGAATCAACTAAAACCAAAGCAGCAACTTGTTTTTTTTTTTTTTTAATTCCCTGACTGACCTCAAACTCAAGAAATCTGCCTACCTCTGCCTCCTGAGTGCTGGTATAAAAAACATGCACCACCACACCTGACTATTCATGATTTTAGACAATCTGTGGAAAAAGAGAAAGTGATGCTATCTGGTTGCTCTCTCTCATCTCTGCATAAATTGACAAAAGACTGAGATTCCTGATAACGTTAACCAACTTGGAACATCTCAGGATAGTAACAATTAAAAAGAACTAACTTCTTGATACAATTGACTGGCTCCAGATGCTCATGAACAGTCTAAAGGTTTCAAGCCCCCCCCCCCCCCCCCCACCCCCTACCGGAAGAGAACCTTCTCTACACTAGCCATAGAGCCCAAATTGTGGAAAATCAAACAGAAGCTCTCGTTATAAAATTGGCTGAGTCACAGCAAAAATTCCAGTCCTAGCCTTGTGGTTAAAGTAAGGCCACTGATGGTTTAAAAAAAAAAAAAGTCTTATAGCTTGCGATGGAGATGTATGGGAGGCAGGGACATAGAACTTTGAACTCTTAGATCAGTGGTCCTCAACCACCCTCATACTGCAACCCTTTAATACAGTTCCTCATGTTGTGCTGGCCCAACCATACACTTATGTTGTTGCTACTTCTTCATAACTATAATTTTGCTGCTACTATAAATCTTAATGTAAATATCTGATATGCGCTATATCTGATATACAACCCCTTTGGGAGTTGAGAACCATGGCCTTAGATTCTCAAGGGTTTAATCTCACCTGGGGAAGTGGCTGTTCCCCTCCCTTAGGAAAGGATGCACAACCACTCCCTGCAGTATTGCCCTTTCTGCCTTTGCCTGAGAAATTAACCCTTCAGTGTTTTCTGAACAGCCAGGGCTTTCCCTGAAGGAGATGCCAGGCATGACAATACTGATGTCCCTCAGGGCCCTTCAAAAGTTGCCTCTAGACCTATAACCAGACTTAAGGCTAACAGGCTCCTATAGAGAGGCGGTAGAAGACTGGGGGATGCTCATAGGAATGGATTTTAAGGTGTGGGATAATGGTGGGAGGAACAGAAAACTCGATCAGGCTGAGTTTGTTGATATGGGCCCACTGAACGGAGATTCAAGCTTCAATATGGAAGCTTGTACAGTTAAGAAAGGCTGTGAAAAGTTTGATTAGTTGACAATATTGGACTGCTTCTTTCATGGTAATGGCAATGGTTTGAATTTACTGGAAATGATATTTATTCTAATTATGGATTTTCCTTTCCTGAATGTAATGCTTCTGGCAAAACTGCTATCCATGGACTTACAGAATGCCTTATCCACTGTCACAGCATTCCACATGGCATTGTTTCTGACCACACAACTCACTTCCACAGCCAGGTAAGTCCAACAATGGACTCATGTTCATGAAATCCATTGGTCTTAGCCTATTCTCCACCATCTTGAAATATCTCACTGGATAGAACTATAAAATGACCTACTTTTGATTTTTGATAGAAAAAAAATAGTTTTTTGGTTTTTCAAGACAGGGTTTTTCTGTGTGACCTGGACTTGCTTTGTAGACCAGGCTGGCCTCAAACTCACAGAGATGCACCTGGCTCTGCCTCCCTGAGATAGAAAAAAAAAAATTTAACACACAAAAAATTTTATATGTATTGTTAGGTTTCAAACCTGGGGCAAATGGCTACCTGAGGTGCCCATTAACATAACAAAGCAGACACTGGCTGCCAGTTCCTCCCAGCATCCCTCAGTCTCTATGTGCTATAGGGCCCTCCTGGCTGGCATACCTTGCCCCTTACCCTGAATTCTCCAGCCCAGACACTGGGCTGGGCATCCCTCCCTCTACCCCCACAGCTCCTCTGGCCCCTATATAATGCTGTCATTTGGATATGCCAGTCTCTTGGCCCAGGCTGTCCCTCTTGGTTGGCAGCTTTTCTCTGGCCCTCCCCTCTCCCATCCTTCATCTCCTCACAAAGTTCAGGGTCATCTTTACTCTAGACTCTCCCAGATGTCCCTGCCTCTGGCTGTGATCTCCCTTTTATCCACAGTAAACTTTCTCCTCCACCTTACCTGGAAGCAGTCATGTCCGTGTGTGTGTGTGTGTGTGTGTGTGTGTGTGTGTGTGTGTGTGTGTGTACATATGCCACCTGTGTGAGTCTAGGATGTCAGATCCTCTTGAACTACAGTTAAAATGAACTACCATGTGGGTACTGAGAATTAAACTCAGATCCTGGAAGAGTGGCCAGTTCCCTAAACCAACGGCCCTAAGCCCTTGGAATGGCCTTTTGAAGACACAGTTACAATGCCATTTAGGTATCAGTAGCTTGGAGGGCTAAGGTAGCATTGTTGAGAATACGTTGAATCAGCATCCAGTATGCGGTACAGTTTCTCCCATAGCCAGGATTCGGGGGCCCAGGAGTCAAGAGCTGGAAATGGAAACAGTTTCATTCATTATCACTCCTACCGACCCATTAGGAATATTTTTGCTTCCTGTTCCCGTGACCTTAACTTCTGTTGGCCTAAAAGTTTTGGTTCCAGGCAGTGGAGCAATTTTTGTCTGGAGACACAAGAATTGTCTTTTGAACTGGAAGTTCAGCCATCCCTCTGGCCACCCAGGGCTTTGGGTATCCTTAAGAAAGGAATAGCAGGGAGAGATGGCTCAGAGGAGGTCCTGAGTTCAATTCCCAGCAACCACATGGTGGCTCACAACCATCTATAATGGGATCTGATGCCCTCTTCTGGCCTGCACTGTATACATAATAAATAAATAAATAAATATTTAAAAAGAAAGAAAGAAAGAAATGACAGTCTTAAGAGAGGTGATTAAGCCAGACTGCTGAGGGGAAATTGGATGGCTTCTTCATAATGGAGGCGAGGAAGATTCTGTCTGGAGATGCTTTAGGCCCTAAAGTGGTTCTCAAGCTTTCTAACACTGTGACCCTTTAACACAGTTCTCACATTGTGGTGATCCCAGCTATACAATTATTATTTTCATTACTACTTCATAACTATAATTTTGCTAGTGTTATGAATTGTAACATAAATAATTGTGTTTTCCAGTGCTCTTGGGTGACCCCTGTAAAAAGTTCGGTTGATGCCGGGTGTGGTGGCACACTCCTTTAATCCCAGCACTCGGGAGGCAGAGGCAGGCAGATCAATGTGAGTTTGAGGCCAGCCTGGTCTACAAAGCGAGTCCAAGACAAGACAGCCAAGGCTACACAGAGAAACCCTGTCCCAGGGGCGGGGGGGGGGGGGGGGGCGGCGTGCTTGACCCCAGCAGGCCGAGAGCTATGATTAAACTCAGTGGGAAACTAAACTACCAGTACAAGCAGGATGACACAAAGACCCTTCAGGAAGGAACATGTGGGTGACCCCTCCTGGAAAAAACAAGCCAGCCCTGCTGAAGTGCTTGATAAGGGTTAGGGAAACACAGTCTCAACAGTAGAGGTTAAGTAGTTACAAATACCAGCCATGTGACTAATTGCAGAAAAAGTGGATTATAACTGACATGAGTGTTTCTACCCTGTTTTGCTAAGAGCATGTTCCCACCTACATGCACATACATTAAGCGGTATTTTGTTTTCTTTCTTCATCTTGTAACCCCTACCCGACACATTTAAGTTATGTTGACACTAAAACACCAAGTGTTCCTCAAGGGGCACCGCTGCCTATTTTAAAATATACGGTGCATTTGCAGTTGTCCCAGCTCCGAGAAGGAGAAGTACACATCGAGTTCAACCCCTGACCAAGAAGCTGTTTGCAAATGATGCCTGCTTGGAAAGGGAACATCAGCTTTCCCCACGGGAGCGTCACTGGGTGCATCATCCACACTTCAGGACAGGCCCCACGCCCAGAAGTTCGAGGCCAGCCTGGTCTACACAGTGAGTCCAGGCCAGCCGGGGATACACAAAAAACCCTGTCTCAAAGGAAAAAAGAAAGCCAAAAGAAGTTCAATGTCATCCTCAGATATGTAGTAAGTTTAAGACCAGCCAGAATGCATGAGGTCCCATCTCAAAAAAGAAGATAAGAGCTGGGTGTCATGGTGGCACACATCTTTAATCCTAGCACTCAGGAGGCAGAGACAGGCAGATCTCTGTGAGTTCAAGGCCAGCCTGGTCTACAAAGTGAGTCCAGGTCAGGCAAGGCTACACAGAGTAAACCCTGTTTCAAAAAACTAAAAAAGAAAGAAAGAAAGAAAGAAAGAAAGAAAGAAAGAAAGAAAGAAAAAGAAAAAAGAAGGAGGAGATGAAGAGGAAGGGGAAGGAGGAAGAGAAGAAGAAAAGAAAAGGCACATCTGGTAAAAGATTGTCTACTTAACCTTGGAGCAGTTTTAATGAGAAGTGTCCCACACAATTTCAGGCATCCGGATGCTTTGGGCCTCAGTTGCTGGTGCTGTCTGGAGAGGTTTGGGTGGTGAAGCCCTGCTGGAGGAAATACCTCATTGGGAGCAGGCTTTGACCTAAAGAGACTTGTGCCAGCTCCAGTTGGCTGCCTGCTTCCAAGGTTGCCACAGAGGATGTCCTCAGCTTCCTGCTCAGGCATCATGCCTACAGCTAGCTGGCTGCTGTGCCTCCCCACCACAATGCACTCTTATGCTTCTAGGACCCAGAACTGAAAGAAGCTACCTTAAGTTGTTCTTGGTCATGGTGTTTTACCATAACAATACAATCTTTTTTTCTTTTCTTTTTTTTTTTTTTTTTTTGTTTGTTTGTTTTTTTTGAGACAGTACTTACTCTGTAAACCAGGCTGGCCTCGAACTCTCACAGCGAATCGCCTGCCTCTGCCTCCCAAGTGCTGAGATTAAAGGCATGCGCCACCACACCCGGCTAACAATATAATCTTATACAACAAAACCCCATCAAACATTTAAAAGTGCTGTTGCCAACCCAAGGCCTGAAGCTTAGAAGAATTTTTAAACATGCAAGAAATAAAAATAACAGGAAAAAGGCCGGGCATGGTGGTGGCTCACGCCTTTAATGCCAGCACTCGGGAGGCAGAGGCAGGTGGATCGCTGTGAGTTCGAGGACAGCTTGGTCCACAAAGCTAGTCCAGGACAGCCAAGGCTACCTCAAAAACCAAAAACAACAACAACAACAACAACAAAAACCAACCAACCAAACAAAACAAAACAAAACAGGAAAAAAAAGAGATTAACAAAGGCCAAAAAACAGTGTGGCACTGATCTAACTGTGACCTACTCCATCTACCCTCATAGACACTACGAACTTCCTTCAATTCTCTAGCAATTAAAATTAGGAACCATCCTTAGTCAGGAAGTTGAGGTCTGTGTTTGTTTTGAGGTACTCGTCTAATTGTGACCGCCCATGCTGACGGCATGGGGAAGATCAGTTTGGTCCCTAAATCTCTAAGAGGTTTTTATCTCCCCAAAGCCCTCTTGGTAGAAATTATTAGGGATAGGAAGCTTTCACTTCCAGTCTCCTGGCCCTAATACCTACGTTCGGGAAAGCGCAAAGAAGCCTGCAAAAAGGGCAAAGGGAGCTGTGGAAAGAATTTGTTGAAGAGGCGTCCCAGTCCAGAGAGATAAGGGAGGTTACGACAGTACTGTGGACCCGGCATGCCTTGAGTCCTTGTGGACTTCAGTGTCCCATTGGGCGGCACCCCGACTTAGCCGGAACATACCTGGTCAGAGTCTGCTCCACAGTGGCCTCTAAGAGAGATGGAAAAGATGTACAGAAACACACCCACAGAACGTGTTCTCAGCCGCAGCTTTGGTAACAGCCTCAAGAGTAGAAAGGACCCGGCTGGTCATTCACTGAATGTGGACCATATTCAGTCAAGGAAGGAGTATCAGCTGGGAAAGGTAACGGAGCAGGCATCATGCAGCCTGCTAGGGTTCAAGTGAGTTTGGATGACACTGTTCGGTGAACAAGTCCTCACACCAAAGGCCACACATCATGTTATTTCTATTCACGTGCAATGCGCAGCACAGGCAAGACCTGAGGGATAGGAAATAGATCAGTGGTTTGTGGGAGGAGGAGGAGAAGGAGGAGGGGGAGGGGGGGGGGAGGGGGAGGAGGAGGATGGGAGTGACTACTGACAGATAGTGGTTGCGTTGGGGTGGGGAAGCATTCCAGAATTAAGTAGGTAAAGCTTGTACAACCAGGAAAATACACAACAACCCACCAAACCACACACCCTAACAACTATACGTTATGGGAATTGTGTCTCAACAAAACATCCATATAAAGAGATACTCACGGGATGTCATGCCGGAATTTTTGGCATTTGGCCAGAGTTGTCACTCTTTGGGTCTGATCTTCTAGTCTTTGCCCCATCCCCCACCCCCGGGGGCCCTTTCCTTCTCTGCTCCAATATACAGCATTTTTTTTTTTTTTTTTAAACAGGGAAAGCTCTGAAGTCAGACTCTCCTGGATTCAAATCCCAGCTGTTCTAGGGTGAACTCGGTAACCTTGGGCAAGGAGTTTGACTTCACGCGCCCCTCCGCCAATAACGATACTAATCAAAATAAGAAGGCACACAACATCACCGGCACTGACTCGGCGCTGCTGACGTCCTCTACTGTGGCGCGAACACTTGCGGGCTGTACGTTTTGTAAGGATTTAGGTGCACGTCAAACACGGAGAAAGCTAAGGCAATTAGAGACTTTGTGAAGGAAGCGGTGCCGGTAGGAAAAAGTGTCTCCGGAGAATTTCATATGGGCTGGAGAGGGTATTGGGGGCCCTGCAAATGGGAAGGGCAGTTGTATGAAATAATAATAATAATAATAATGATGATGATGATGATGATGGTGATAATGATGGCGATGATGATGATGAAAAGTTGTTCTTTCGGTGTGATTAGCATATTGGTATCTATATTATTTTGCAGGTTCAACTGTATTGAAAATAATTACCAGTTGCAAGGGCTGGGCAGCCTTCCAGATTAGCGGATCAGGTGCGAGGGCGAGCCTGCTGATCTACTACACGGGTGAAAGCACTCCCGCCCTGCCCCGCGGCCCTTCATTGAGGAGCCCCCCCCCCCCCCAGAGATCACGTGAAAGAGGTGTGCGACTGTCGTGACGTCACGCCACCTAGACCAATAGGAGCTTCTGTTTATGTAGGGACCTCCGACTCCTCGCCGACTCCGGCTGCGCAGTCTAGCCGGAGCAGGAACGCCGCGGGAGTGGGTTCGCCGGTGGCCCTTCCGCAGCCGCGGCTCCGCCCGCTCGCCGGCGTCCTCCCCTCCCCACCCCCGCCCCGTCTCGACCCTCGCCGCTGGCCGCGGCGGGCTGCTGGGTCCGAGTCCCGCCTCTGCGCCCGGAGGACATGCAGAAGAGAGAATGAGCCATAGGGACACGCTGGTGCATCTGTTTGCCGGAGGGTAAGGTCGGTGGGGCGGGCGGGGTGGAGGCTGCGGGCCTAAGGAGGCCACGCCGGGCCTGGGCGTTGTCGCGGCCTAGCTGGTCTATACTGCGCGACAGCTGGGGCGCGCGGACCCCGGCCTCAGGGTAGGAGGCTCGGCCTGGCGACAAAATGGGAGCAAGCTCGGCCTCCCCTGCCTCCCGCCCCGCGCGCCTGGGCCCTCACGTTGCCCACGTTCGCGGGCGACCTTGTTTCCGGCCGCCGCTGCGCTGTGGCTGCTGGCGGGTGTCGCAGCGGGCAAGGAAGGCGTTGCTGTGCTGTCGCCTGCGGTGCCTGAAGGTTATTTCCAGCTCTGGAAAATTTTTCTTTCCTTAGCTTACCCCGGCTAAAGCGGCTGTGACTTTGAAGTCCGTTTTTCTTTTTTCTTTTTTTCTTTTAAAGCAGCCCTCAGCACTTCGCTGCTTTGGAGAACGGGTGGGCGTGGGTTGAGAGAAGTCAGGTATTTAGGTGAATATTTAACTATATATGTGTACAGGATTAGTATGGAGCCTGGTTTGCTGATCCTCCTGCGTGAGTGCTACAGCCATTTTGCTGAGCCAGGCTTGTTCCTCCATTCGATATGTTCCTTCCCAATTATTTAGAGAAATAGAACAACGTTAAGACTTTTATCTGCAAGGTTATAAAGTTGTCGTAAAATATAGTTAGGATGAACTAACTTTTTTAACCCGTATAACAGAATAAAGAGTATTCTCACACCCTATGCTTTAGTTTTTTGGATCAACCACTTTAAGAATATCAAAGGAATACATACGCATTCCCTTCATGGTTGTGTGAGTTAGCGTGTGGGGATTCACACACTAGTAATTCCCAGTAATCACAATAGTTTCCTTAGTCGGCACACATTTAACTCAACGTTTATTATTCACCAAATTTGAACCGTCCTCTATTCTGCCATTAAAGCAACTACTAATTTTGTGTTTGCTTTTTATGTTTCTGAAAATGTTTACTGCCAGTAAAGGGCAAATTAAATCTCTGCTGTACCTGTACTTTGCACGGGCAGGTCAAGTTCTTCACCTCCGGGCTGCATCCCTAGGCCCCTCGAGTGCTATATTCCTCTGTCTGTCTGTCTCTCTCTCTCTCTGTGTCTCTCTCTGTGTCTCTCTGTCTCTCTCTCTCTCTGTCTCTCTCTCTCTCTGTGTGTGTGTGTGTGTGTGTGTGTGTGTGTGTGTGTAGGGGGGCGTAGGGAAAAGTAAGGATGTTTTGTCCTGCAGTAGCTGGATTTCTACTTGCAATTAGATCGTCTGAGAAAGAGAAGTTAGAAGGCCATAGATGTAGTTCAGGCTGATAATTTGAATTAAGAAATGGGCAAAACCCCTTTCATTTTAATCACTTCACCTGTAAAACAAAATTGACAAGGTCTCTTCTGAGGCAGGCCCTTCTGTGGCTCCTAATACGTGTTATTCTTTGTTCAGGCTTTATATATTGCAGGTTTTGTTAAAGGTATATTATGCTTGTATATGATGTAATTTAGTCTGAGTGTGTTAACTTTCCAGGTGTACTAGGCTCATCACTTTGTGTTTATTAATACTTGTAGATTTAGGCCATTCTGTTTAGGTTTTTGTTGTTGAGAGATGGAATGGAGGATTTTTTTATGGGATCCAAAAATATCAGTTCATTCTTTCCACTTACCAAAGAAGTCTAGTATGTGCACAGTGCAAGGCTAAATGGGACAAGATACTTGTTTTGAGTTGTAAATTCCCTTTCTTTGCATTTCATCTCAATTTCATATTTGTATACAATGGTTGCATAAGTGATTTTAACATACACTCCTTATAGAAACAGAGTAATAGGTGATAACAAAAGTCATTTTGATCAAAATACAGATGTCAAAAAAATTCCCTAAGGTCAGACATTTTCATACATGTAAAATGAGGAAGAAGTAATTCTAAAAGTCTTGACAATTTTACAGTACATAAATTCTGTTTTGTATAATCTGGCAGTGTTGTATGTGCTTAACATGTAGCAATATAGGCAGGTTATGTTGGAAATGTTCTTTATTGAACATATCTAATTTACATATCAAAATTGCTTATTTTTGGCAATAATATACTGTTTTCTTCATAAGCACTAGGTTTGTTTACTATGACAGGATTATATATACTAGAAATTGAAAATTCATTTTACTACATGGGAGAATGGTGTCTTTGTAGCTCTCTGCCCGGCCTTCCTCACATACAGGTATTCTTTGTATTATGCTCAATAAACCTTAAAAGAACCAAGAGTAACCTTTCATAGTGGCATTTATTCATAGGCAGGGGTTTCCTTAACATGGGAGCCTTTGAGTTCCTTTTCTGTTAACTAAAATGCTTTATACTCAGGTGCATCAGGATCCAGAAAGATTATTACTAGGGCCTGTATTGTTAAATAGGAATGCTTGAAACACTAACACTGGACCTTGGGTCTGAATGACATATTCATGTGCTTAACTCGTGCTTTCTTTAAGGCACCCTTTGATCTCATTATGCTTTTGCCAGAGTTAATATTCAGAATTTGTAAGATCGTGGGTCAGCTGAGTTTCAGAGACATTCCATGGTAGCCTGTAAAGATAAGAATGTAAATAAGGTTTAGTTTTCATTGTACTTGAGATGTTATGTATCTGTTCACAAACATAAAGTATGAGGAGAATTTTTATCAAGTTATTTATGAATATCATTTATTTAGTAAGAAACTCTTGTGATGAATTTTGTTGTGAAATTATTTCAACTGCTTCCTTGTAAGAGGCCAGAAATAGAATACTTTTAATGAGGTTTTTTTTTTTTTTTAACTATGCTATGTCCATATTTTTTTACTATTCCCATTTCCTCCATCTTTTTTATTTTTCCTGTGGGTTGGTTTTGGGAGGGGGTTGTTTGTTTATGTGTGGCTGGAGAGATGGGTCAGTGGTTAAGAATATTTGTTGCAGCCGGGCATGATGACACACACCTTTAATCCTAGCACATGGGAGGCAGAGGCAGGCAGATCTCTGAGTTTGAGGCTAGCCTGGTCTACAGAGTGAGTCCAGGACAGCCAGGGTAACACAGAGAAGCCCTGTCTGGGTGGGGAGAGAGAGGGGAGAATATTTGTTGCTCTTGGAGAGCACCCAGGTTCTGTTTGATTCTCAACATTTATATGGTGGCTCACAACCATCCGAAACCCCAGTTCTGGGTGATCTAACAGCCACGCACGAAACAGAACATTCATATACATGAAGTAAAACAGACTTAATTTTCTTTTAAAAAGTGTGTGCACATGCGCATATCTGAGTGTATGTATGTGCACTGCATGTAGGTAGGAACCCATGCAGGCCAGTCAAAAGAGGAGGGCATCAGGTATCCTAGAATTGGAGTAACACAGTTTTGCGCCACACTGTAGGTGCTGGGAACTGATCCCAGGTCCTCTACAAGACCAGTAATTGCTCTTAACCATTGAGCCATGTCCCCCGTTCTGTGTCTTACTTAGACATTTTGGGCTGCTATACCAAAATACCATAAATCAGGTGGCATCTAAAAAGGTAACGTTTATTTGTTTCAGTTCTAGAGTCTTGAAAGTCCAGTTGATGGTGATGGCAACTTGCATGCCTGCTAGTGAGGGTCTGCTTCTTCAGACTGCGTCCTCTCAAATGGTAGACGGGACTAGCTAGCAGCACTCTTTTATGACACTACCAAACATAAGGCCCAGCCCCTCTTCTCAGTACTGTCACCTCAGCTGATAGGATTTGAATTTATGAAGTTGGGTGTGTGTGTGTGTGTGTGTGTGTGTGTGTCTGTCTGTCTGTCTTAAACATTGAGATAGACCCTCTGTGAGAATATCATTCTAAGGAATTGGAAAACTAAAAGAAGCTACTTTTCCTGACAGAGAATTCTTCACCCACTTCCCCGTGGTGGATTAGTGTAGGGGCTGTGATGGGTGAGGCTAGGACTCTTTAGAATTCCCAAGAACCCTTGGGGTGATCTGGGGTCCTAAGGCCATGCTCATAAAGATCGTCAGACATTGCTCGCCATTCACAGCCGTGCTGACATTTGCACTGGCAGTCTAAAGGCAAGGCTGTGGAACTGCAGCTGTTGGCAGTCTCAGAACTCCTCATCAAGGAGCAGCGGTTTTTTCTGGGAGTGGGGGTGGCCGAAAAAGGCCTGGGAGACGGACCATTCGAGGGCCTGATGCTGCCTGAGCATGCCTGCTTAAGGTCAAATCTTCAGTAAGGGTTGGAACAGGAGGAACCATCAAAGCACAAGAGGCAGCCGGGCATGGTAGCACTCAGGAGGCAGAGGCGGAGCCAGGCAGATATCTTCCAGGTTAGCCTAGTCTGTATAATGAGACCCTGCCTCAGCAAAGAAAAGAAAGAGTCAGAAAATGTGTTCTGAACCTCAGTGAATGAAGCAAGTATACTGTTGCAAGGAAAAAAATGTTGAGCTTTCTAGTTACTGCCATATAAATTATGTTTAAGAGCTCCTAGCCATCGGATCTGTTCTGATTAGAGATTTTTCGTGGTTTTAATTAGGTGTTTACAGGGCAAGGGGTTAAAAATGCTGTTGGAACAGGAAAGTCTTAGAAAACAAATGAACAGTTTTGAAATTTAACGCAAGGGAAGCAAATAGATTTGTTATACTTTATCAGAGAAATTTACTTTTTAAAAATGTATCACATTCCTTCTGTATATTTTGTTTTTATAGTGGATATTTTAGTTCTTAGTCTGATACTATACACCTGTACACTGATCTATATGATAGTTTCCTTCCACACTTCTGTTTGATCAGTTGGCCAGCATTTTCTGATTTGGGTATTACTAGTGTTTATTTGGCTCTAACATTGGAAGTAAGAATAATAGCCTGTTAATTTTTTTCTGTACCAAAAACAGTGCACATATGTCAAATACCCCTTTATTTTCAACAGTTTATTTGCTTTTTATGGTAACCTGTCATTGTATAGGAAATGAATGTTCCTAGCCATTTTGAAAAAGTGTGGTTTTTGCCTTAATACTAAAGTCTTGAGATAATGCTCAGTCTGTAATAGTGGTTAAAAAAAAATAAGCCTCAAAAGAAAAGGTTGGGGGGAGGGTAAGAATTCCTTAATGAGGTTTACAAGATTTCAGAGATGGCCCGCATGTTTTGATACATAAAACTATACAAAAACCCCTTAAGATTAATTAACATATTTGTGAACTTTTTTCTGTTGTTTTTTATGAAACGGTATATTACGTGGAGACAGAAAAATGGGCCAACCTATTCATTCTGCTTTTACAAGGCTAAACTGCATTTGTCTGCAGAAATGTATTTGTGTAAAGATAAGAAAGATGGATTCCCAAGCACCTTTTCCCCCCCTCGAGACAGGGTTTCTCTGTGTAACAGCTCTAGCTGTACTGAAACTCTGTAGACCAGGATGGCCTGGAACTCACTGAGTTCTGCCTGCTTCTGCCTCCTAAGTGCTGGGATTAAAGGCATGCGCCACCACCTCCTGGCTTCCCAAGCACCTTTTAAAATGTGCACACCACCCAGTTTTGTGGACCTACTTGGGAAATACTTTTCACACTTAAGAATTTCCTTGCCTAGAGCCTCAAAATGAAGGCCTGTGTCTGACAGTCACAGTCTTAGGATCAGTCTGTTTCATGTTCACGCCTTTCCTAGAACGGAATGTTGAAGATTCACAGGCTCCTATGCTCCCCACCCCGCTCTAGTGGCTCAGCAGTTTGAGTCAATACAGTGGTTTCTGTGTCTGCACCTGGTAGGCTCATGAGTCTTAGTGTGGCTGAAATTGATCTGCTTGGTACTGCTAGTTAGAGAAAAGTTCTTCCTGCCTTTCCCATCCCCTCACTCTCAACTTCGTCCTTGTGTGCTGTGGTAAACTTGTGTGGGAGAGTACTTTGAAGCTCTCAGTGGACACATGGCTTTCTTATAAGATGTTTGCAGAGTGTCTTATATTCAGCTCTTGGTTACACTGTGCCACTTAAGAGGTTGATAAAAGTTGCTGACCACTGGCATGCCAGAATTTTTCTCTTATGTACATAGGCAAATAGAAGCAACTCCTTAAAGTTGGGTAAACTTACCGCACAGGCAAAAGTAGAAGGGTTTTAATTAATTGTCTTTAAAAGTTGTTGAGTTGAACAAGGTTTAAGTGGTTGTAGGTTGATGTATAAACTTTCTCTGAGTGGCAGTGTGTTGTTATGCAGATCTGCAAGTCTTCGTCCCCTTGTCTTAGCCTTGGGGGTGCTGGATTTTACCTGTGTACCACTCTGCTCACCAACTGCCGGGAAACTTTTTTTTATTGTGTGTGTAGTGTTTTGCCTGCCCATGTCTGCACTAATGCATTTTGGGTACGCTTGGAGGGCATTTGATCCTCTGGAGCTGGCGTTACATCCTGTTGTGAACCTCGATGTGGATACTCAGAACAACCCATGCTCCTAACTGAAGCCATTGCTCCAGTCCCTGCCTGTAAAGGGAGGATACACATAATCCATCCAGGTAGTTTGCCTAAGATATAATGTCATTTTATAGTTCAGTAAGATTCATAATTTAGAGATTTTTGATGCTATAATGAATTTTTAATGTTCTTTGTTCTCAAATTTGGCTGTTCTCTTCTTGGAATTGCCAGTGGAAAAAAACAGAACAAATGAGTGATTTACAGAAGAAACTTTGAATTGTGACATTTAAATAGTAAAATTCTCTATTAGCGGATTACTTGGCTGCCACATTGCTATTGCTCTAACTAATGACCACATCACTGGGCCAGAGGAAAACAGCTCTCGTAGCAGGCAGAGACTCCTGGAGTGGAGTGCAGAGAAGCATGTTTGTTCAACCAGTGAGATTTGAAGGAAGTTGATTTTTCTTTCTGGTTTGTCATTTTCTTTGTGTATTTTTATTTGCTTTACTTTTTGAAACAAAGTCTATGTACCCATCACTGGCCTGGAATTTGCTGTGTAGACCAGGCTGGCCTCAGAGATCCCTCAGCCTCTGCTTCCCCAAGGGCTGAGGTTAAGTGTGCACTACCATGCGTGGCTGCTTTGTCTTTTTCTTTCACTCGTGTTGGTAGTTGAGTGTCAGAAAACCTTGAATCCCATTTCACCTTCCTGATGATTTTTAGCCTAGACATTTCTGCCCTGGGTAGTTATAGGCTTTTCAGCTGCTTTTGATTTCAGATACTTCCTCAACTTGATTCTGCAAAGGAAACCAAGAGCCTCATAGTTCAACCTTTTTTTTTTTTTTTTTTTTTTTTGAGACAAGGTTTCTCTGTGTAACAGCCCTGGCCATCTTGGACTCACTTTGTAGACCAGGCTCGCCTTGAACTCACAGAGATCCGCCTGCCTCAGCCTCCTGAGTACTGGGATTAAAGGCGTGCACCAGCTTTCTTTTTATCTTGAGACAAAAATCTCACTAAGTTGTTTTGGAACACTGTAGCCTAGGCAGGCCTTGAGCTGCTTCTTGCCAGTTTTTAAAACATGATTATATTAGTTATGCAGAGCGGTGTTTATGAAAAGTTTAAATGTTGTCTTATAAAAATTTGTTTATTGGGATGAAGCTGGAGGAGTGGAATAAGACTAAGACAATGTTACATCGTATTTCTTGTTTGAGATAAGGCTACACTTGCTTTCACCCGCTGTGCAGCTGAGGATTAACTTCAACTTCCGATTCTGCTTTTGCCTCCCAAGTGCTTGTGCCATGGCTCCCAGGCCCTTCCCAGTAATTACTTGCTTAGCTTAGAATAATTGTGCCATCACATCTTAATTCATAAGTGAGCTAAATACTGTATATTTAATAGATTTTCATTGTGCTCATGTTCAGTTAGACAGTACGCTGAGTGCATTGTAGCCCAGTGCTTTAATCTTGTGCTCCAAGTTGATGATGCCATAAAAATAAAACACCTTTTTTGTTTGTTTTTCGAGACAGGGTTTGTCTGTGTAGCCTTGGTTGTCCTAGGCTCACTTGGTAGACCAGGCTGGCCTGGAACTCACAGAGGTCAAATACATTCCTTTTATGAACTGCCCTTGAGAGATTTTTGTCATTCTGAACTCTCATATCTGGATTGACTTAATTTCTAAGTATGGCACTTCCTGACCATTTTGTGACCAAAGGGTGTGTGTGTGTGTGTGTGTGTGTGTGTGTGTGTGTGTGTGTGTGTGTGTGTGTGTGTGTGTTTCATTCCTGCATTTAGTTTCTACTGTTTTCATTCTGAACTCTCATATCTGGATTGACTTAATTTCTAAGTATGGCACTTCCTGACCATTTTGTGACCAAAGGGGGTGGGTGTGTGTGTGTGTGTGTGTGTGTGTGTGTGTGTGTGTGTGTGTGTGTGTGTGTGTGTTTCATTCCTGCATTTAGTTTCTACTGTTTTCCCTTTGCTCCCTTACTTGGTGGAAGGCTTCTCTTTAGTTACCTGTCTAGGAGGAAATAAAATGTAGCCATTCTCATGCACTAGAGCCCTTTGTGTGCTGTAGTTGGTTGCTTTGGATTCTAGAGGTAAGTTTGTGGTTATTGAGGACTCTGGCATTCTGATGTTGTCTTTGTGTGTTATCCTCTGGGATCTAAGCCTTTCTTAGGTGTAGTTGAAAAGATTGCCTTAGTGCATCTGTGTCCAGTGCATTTTGTTAAACTTGAACTCAGATTTTTTTTTTTTTAGCTCACCAGGGAACTAGACTCCTGCCCAGGAATGTAAGGAATGCAGTTTTACTGAGTACATGAGTCCTGGGAAATTCATTAAACCTCTGGGGTTCCATTTCTGCTAGTCAGACACTTATCACACAGTCATATCCTAACTGTAGTCCCTTTAGAAAGTAAGATTTCTGTCACAAATACCTGCTACTTCTGGGAAGATTTTTTTTCTTGTTGGGTATTTTGCTTGTGGAAGCAATATATTAAATGTTTTGCATAATGTAAATGCATTCTGCTTCAGATACTTCATATATTATTAATTTTCACATTTGGCTTCTGTACTAGTTTGCTTTCTGTTGTGTGATAAAAATGACCAAAAGCTACTCACTGAGGGAAGCCAGGGAAGAGTTCAAGTTGGGCAAGAACCTGAAGGAAGGCTTGAGCTCAAGCAGAGGCCGAGGAATCTTATTTTTGACTTGCTCCCCATAGGTTGCTCCTTTTGCCTGTTTGTTTGTTTGTTTGTTTGTTTTTCTTTGGTTTTTCGAGACAGGGTTTCTCTGTGTAGCCTTGGCTGTCCTGCACTCACTTTGTAGACCAGGCTGGCCTCAAACTCACAGAGATCCCCCTGCCTCTGCCTCCCGAGTGCTGGGGTTACAGGCATGTGCCACCATGTCCAGCTCGTTTTGCTTTCTTAACCCAAGACATCTGCTGAGAGTTGTACCATCCACAGTGGGCTAGACCTTCCCACATCAATCATTATGAAGGAAATACCCCACAGACATGCCTGTAGGCCAAGCTGATGGAGTCATTTTCCCATTAAGATTCCCTCTTGCCACATAACTCTAGTTTGCATCAAATTGACACAAAACTAAAACTAACTAGCACAGTTTTTTTTTCTTTTCGTTTTCTTTTCTTTTTCTTAGGATTCTGTGTTCTTGAGACTTTCATACATGGATACTGTGAAATATATCTACTCCTGTGTCTTCCCTCCAACTCCCACCCCTGATATTTCTCCCAATACAGTCCCCCAATTTCATGTACTCCTCTTCTTCTTCCTTATTATTATAATATATACCATATTATATATTATTATATAACCCACTAAGTCTAGTTAGTGCTGCCTTTGTGTGCATGGATGTTGGTCCATCCACTGGAGCATGGAAATTGTATCAGTAGTCACACCACTTAAATTAAACAAACCCCAAGTGATTCTACTTACTCCAGCAGCTGTCCACTACCATTAGCTCTTGAGTAGGAATGGGGTCTGGAGATCACTACCCCATTTATTTTGTAGCAGACCCCAGCTACTGTGAGTTCATGAGTTTGCTAGCTATGTCATGACTAGAAGATAGTATTTCACTTCTCATCCTCTGGGTGTTACATTCTTTCTGCCTCCTCTTCCTCAGTGTTTCCTGAGCTTTGCTGGGGGGCAGGGTAGAGAGTGGGCTGATTTGATAATAGATATCCTTTTTAAGGCTGACACAGTCCTTTATTTTTAGCACTTTGACCAGTTAAAGATCTCTGACTACACACGGGCTGTGGTGGCACATGCCTTTAATCCCAGCACTTGGAGGCAGAGGCAGGCAGATCTCCGAGTTCAAGGCCAGCCTGGTCTACAAAGTGAGTCCAGGATAGTCAATGCTTTATAAAGAAACCTTGTCTTAAAAAACACCCATCCCACCCCCAAAAAGATCTCTGACTAGTAACCACAGCAAAAAG
Source organism: Acomys russatus (assembly GCF_903995435.1). Taxonomy (NCBI): domain Eukaryota; kingdom Metazoa; phylum Chordata; class Mammalia; order Rodentia; family Muridae; genus Acomys; species Acomys russatus. Next base: position 23,919,776 of record NC_067168.1, on the reverse strand, counting down.
AAGCTTCTTCAATCTGTAGATAGAAATATTTAGAAGGCAATTTATAAGATGACCATTTAACAAAATAACAGACAGTAGCAGGTTCTACCCTAAGCGCTATGACTTCCCCAGCCATGGTCTTTTGACCAGGGTTATACAACTTATGAATTCACTCCTGTGGAGCAGACCTCCTCACATCCAGTCAGAAAGCAGTTAGTTAGCCTGTCACAAGCATGCTACTATAATTGGTCACATCTTGCCAGGTGGGTTGGTATTGGAGTGTGCAGGCTAGTGCTGGGTAAGGCCACTGCTGTCTTTTCTCCCCGGTTGACTCCATAGCACCTTCTGACACTGTGAAACCTAGTCTGCAGTGGGAATTTTCCCAGTTGGTTGGGATTTGTTTTTCATGCCCTGCAACCAAAGCATGTTGTTTCTTCACCAATAGAGTCTTACCATACGGTATAGAGGGGAACCAAGAGAAATAACAGCCACCTCTGTTGTTTTGGAGACCTCTGAAACTTCCCTGACCTTATGAACCATAGGGATGTATCCATGCTTTGTACTGAAGTTTTCATTTAATGACCCATATTCTGGCCACCCATATGGGGTAATTCCATTTAAAATATTTTCAGTTTTATTTTGAAATTCACTTACTAACTATAAAGTCTTTTCCTTTAGTTCTTCTTTTTGCTCTTTGAGACAGGGTTTCTCTGTGTAGCCCTTGCTATCCTGGAACACACTCTGTAGGTCAGGTCGGCCTTGAACTCAGAGATCTGCCTGCCTCTGCTTCCCAGTTGGTGGGAGTAAGGTGTGTACCACCACCACTGCTGTGCTTTCTATAGGCTTTTTCATTCATCCTTAGTTTAGGTTAACTTTGTGCGTTGTCCCCTTCTCTCCCTCACCCCCCTGCCCTTAGCCTTTAACTTCTAGTGGGCTGCTAGGGGGTTGCCCACCTGTCCTGGCAAAGGGAGCAGGGGCAGCCATGAGTACAATGGACATGAGCTTCCAGCATCAGCTTCATGGAGACTGCTCCACTTTATTCGGGGTGAACAAAAGCTATATAGTTCTTGGGGCGTGAAGGGAGAGTTCCCAGGGTAGGTGCACACTATTGGCTGGGGTTAGAAGTGCCAGGGTTGCTTCCTTTGCATCGGGCAGCACAGTCGTGCCATATGAAGGGCAGCACAGTACCTAATTATCCAGTAGGCAGCAGGGGGACTGCTAGTAGGGAACGGTGCCAATGGTCATATTTTAGATAGGGTTAGAGGCTGAAGGACACTCTCCAGATGAGGTCAGGCAGAGAGTCGGAGTTTGGGGTCAGGGGTGGGGGGGGGGAGCCCTCCATCCAGCACCTAGCTCAGAGACATGGTGGGCTGCAACCTCAAACCACAGGGTCCTCCAACAGTATTCGCTCGCCTTTTCGTTTTACATAAGTCTGCTATTCTTTCAATTATTTTCATAATTGGGCTGTGGGACAGTAGGCTTCAATGTGTCTTTTCATGCTCCCTTTCTTTGGATTCTATTAGCTCTTATTTCAGTACAATAAGATCTCTGCTGAGTCATTATTTTCAGGAATAATGCTGTAAGGCAAAATTGTTTCTCTCTCTGCTTAATCTGTGCCCACATTTGTCTGAAACTCACAGTGATCCCCACCCCACCCCCGTGTGTTTGTGTGTGTGTGTGTGTGTGTGTGTGTGTGTGTGTGTGTGTGTGTGAGACCTCCCACTGAATCTCTTGGCAGGTAAACTAGCTAGTCAGAAAGCTCCCAGTTCTAGAGTTACAGATGTCCCCTATATGGCCATGTCTGGCTTTCCATGGCTGCTCAGGATTCCAACCAGGTCCTCATGCTGTTCAGCAAGTGCTCTTACCTTAAACCCCTACCCTTCCCTCATCAGCCTCTTGAGGGACCACATCCTGTTCTTGTGTATAAAGGGAATAATTGCTTAGGTTATTACCTAATTCTTTTTCCCCCGTAACTGGGTTTGGTTTTTTGTTTTTGTTTTTGTTTTTTGGGTTTTTTGTTTTGTGGGTTTTTTTGTTTTGTTTTTGTTTTTTTGGTTTTTTGGTTTTTGTTTTGTTTTGTTTTGTTTTTTTGAGACAGGGTTTCTCTGTGTAGCCTTGGCTGTCCTGGACTATAGCCTTGAACTCACAGTGATCCACCTGCCTCTGCCTTCCAAGTGCTGGGATTAAAGGCGTGCTCCACCACCACCCAGCCTTGTTTAGAGTTTTTGTTTTGTTACTCTGATGATCAGCCTGGGAAAGAAGCATTAATCAACTCTTACGGTCTTAATTCAGTTTGTCAGTCATTTTTAGTAATATCCATCACTAGAAATCTTCCTTTACCTAATTATACCTTCTGTGTAAATTACTAAGCTCAGGTTTTTTATTTCATATTCTGATATGTGGGGACTAGGGTCACCAGTTAACACATGACAGAGCTCTTTCCTTAGTTCCCTCCGTTCGTGTCAGTGACTGAAAGTGTTCATTTGCAGTCAAGTAAGTGAAACTTTCAACAAAATTAATCTTCAAACTTTTAAATTTTAGTAAGGTTGCAACCTTTGGGTTAGAGCACTGGATAGGGGCATATATATTCTCTTTGGCTGATTAGATGCCTAAATTCTGCTCTTGTTTTTTGTAGATGTGGTGGTACAGTGGGAGCTATTATGACATGTCCACTGGAAGTTGTCAAGACACGGTTGCAGTCGTCTTCTGTGACACTTTACATCTCTGAAGTTCAGCTGAACACCATGGCTGGAGCCAGTGTCAACCGAGTAGTGTCCCCTGGGCCTCTCCATTGTCTAAAGTGAGAGCAAACCACGCTTACTTTTTTTTTTTCTGTATTTTAAAAGGTTCTTTAGAAAATTCAATTACAAAAATTAGTATGAATCATACTTGTTAGTGGCACTAGGACATAATGGAATAGAACAGTTATAAAGATTATATAACATGGAATATTTCCAAATTGTATATATTTAGAATATTTTTTCTACATTTATACAATGGGTATCTTTTTTAAAGGTATTGTAGGTATTTTGTTTTGACTTGTAATTTGTTTGTTTGTTTGTTTGTTTCATTTGTTTCTAGGCAAGGTCTCACTATGTAGCCCTGACTGGTTAGAATTTAGTATCTAGAACAGGCCTACCTCTGTGCCACCATGCCCAGGTGGCTGTTTTACTTAGTTTTGACATGAAGGTAGTGTTAGTGCTATTGTGTGTTTAATGTTCACATATCTGCACAAGTACCTGCATCTGATTGCCGATCGTCTGTTTGCTTTTTACAAAACATAGAACCTAACCAGCTTCAGCTTCAAACAGTTATCCCAGTTTTAAAATCTGTGTTGTCATTTTTCTGATGATTTGGGAAAAAATGTCATGTTTATATTACTAGACTTAATTAATGTGGTTTCAAGACGGGCCATGGTGACACACACCCTTAATCCCAACACTTTGGAGGCAGAGGCAGAGGATCCCTGAGTATGAAGGACAGCGTGGTTCACAGAGCAAGTTCCAGAACAGCCGGGACTACAGAGAGAAACCCTGTCTCAAAAAAACCAAAGAAAACAACTTACTTAGATCAGTTTCTTCTACATCTTTAGGTTTGTGTTAGAGCTCAGTGCCTCTGTGTGTGTGTGTGTGTGTGTGTGTGTGTGTGTGTGTGTCGGCCTTATCAGCTCACGTGACTTAAATCTGTTTGAACTTAGCTCAATAGTGTTTGTTTTGTCAGAGCAGATGAGCTCATACAAGGTATTTACATTTGCTGCTAAAAGATTGCATCACACCTTTTCAACTTGGTTACCCAAGTACATGAAAGGTAGAAGAAAACTGTCAGCAATTTTGAATTAAAATGTCAAAGTACTAATTGATTTGGGAAATGTCTTTTTATTTGTTTATGTATGTATTTTATGTATATGGGTGTTCCATCTACATATGTGCGCAACAAAAGAGGACATTGGATCTCCTGGGAACTGCAGTTATGGATGGTTGTGAGCTGCCATGTGGGTACTGGGAATTGAACTCAGGATCTCTGGAAGAGCAACCAGAGGCTCTTAACCACTGAGCCATCCCTGCAGCCCCAGGAATCATGTCTTAACATCATTATGCCAGTACCATTGGTCAGGCCTTCTTAAAATTCTCCTTTAAACCCCTGAGACACATTTCTTTATCTCTCTAGGTTTATTTGTTCATTTTAAATTTAGATTCTTCAGGGTTTTTTGTTTTGTTTTGAGACAAGGCTTCATTATATAACACTGGCTGTGTAGACCAGCCTGGCCTCAAACTCAAACTCCCCTGCTTTTGCCTACCCAGTAATAAGATTAGAGGCATATACCACCTCCACCATTTCCTCAAGTTTTTTATGCTCTCCTTTAATCTTTTCAGAAATTAGTTTAACTAATCACTTAAATACTCAATAAGTGAATACTGTTTAGTTTCTTTTTTCCCGTTTTTGTTGTTGTTGTTGTTTTATTATGTTTTTGTTTGTTTGTTTTGTTGTTTTTGGTTTTGGGGGTTTTTTTCTTTCAAGACAGGGTTTCTCTCTGTAGCCTTGCCTGGCCTGGACTGAACTTTGTAGACCAGACTGGCCTTGGAACTCACAGCAGTCTGCCTGCCTCTGCCTCCCGAGTGCTGGGGTTAAAGGCCTGCGCCACCACACCCAGCTCCTATGTAGTTTTCTTATCATAAAACTGCAATGAGTGGAAAGTTACTTTTTTCTCAGGGTTGTTTTCCACCCTTGTACTTCACAGAGAAAGGTCTTTCCCCTCAGCTTATGCTGCTGATTAACTGTTACATTAATCTGCCTCCTAAGAGGTCTTTAGTCTACAGACACTCGGAGGAGCTCTCTGAGTAGCCATCTCTTAGCTCTAAAGTTCCCTTTGCTTACTATTTATTTATTTATTGTCCTAAATCAGATCTAATTTAGAATGGCCTGAACTACTTCAGCCTCAGCCTTCCAGATGTGGAATTATAAGCATATGTCACCACATCTGGCTTCTATATTAAAATATAGGTGTCTCTTCTCACCTCTGTGACTTCATTGAACTACTTAATCTCAGAAAGCCTGATATAGTTTAGATTCTCGGTCCCTTTTCTTCTGGGGATACATTTCTTGTACAGTATTTGTTTATTGCCACCTATTAAATTATTTGCCTAAACATTTTTTTTCACAAATACTCGGCAAATTTTTCAGTGTGAGTGGCTGTATGCTTTTCTATCTTTTTATCTAGTCATGAGCTCTTTTTATATTAAGTTCGCAATATAGTAAATATTAACTGATTGGAGGGGAAACTCACCAAGCATTCTAGTAACTGCTAGGGTATTAGGGTGATAGATTTTGCTATAGCATCTCACTGGAACAGGTGACTGACATGTTACTGCTGAACTTGCGGGTAAAGACTGGACTGTGGCTCATTGGTGGAGGGTTTGCCTTCTGTGTGTGAGTCTGATCCCCAGCACCAGACAGACTGTGAAAGTAGGAAGAAACTACATTTTTAGCTGTAGACTTGAACTGGCTGATACCAGTAAGAATGAAGGGAGGGAGAGCACACAAGAGGGCAAGTCAGTGTCACAATCTCTATACTTTTTAATCTTTTCCACTATTTTTGAAATAGGGTCTCAGTGAAGCCCAGCCTGACTTGAAACTCACTTTGAAGTCCAGGTTGGCCTCACACTTGGGATGATCCTCTTATCTCAGCCTCCTAGGTGTTGGAATTACAGGCATGAGCCTACATACCTTGCTGAAACCATAATTTAAAAAACTTTTGTGCATGTGCATATATGGGTACATACATGTTACAGTATGCATATGGAGAACAAAGACCAACTATGTGGAATCAGTTTTACTTCCGACTTTAGGTGAGTTCCAGGGATCCAAATCAGATCCTTAGGCTGTGTGGCAAGTGCCTTTACCCACTGGGCCATCTTGCCAGTAATTTTAGATAATAATATGTACCGAATTTTATCATCACTGGTAAATCACTTGATTCTTCAGTACTTTTCCTGCATGCTCCCCTCCCCCTCACCCCCACAAAAAGTGTTTTTATGAGTAGTGAAATAGACCAGAAAGGTACATTATAAACTGATGTTGGCTTTGCCTTGCTCTAGGATATTAATAAAGGACAGTAGAAGAACACTTCTTTCTAATAATCTGCTTTTCTCTTTTCAGGGTTATCCTGGAAAAAGAGGGTCTTCGATCATTGTTTAGAGGATTGGGCCCCAATTTGGTGGGGGTGGCCCCCTCCAGGTAAAAAGGCGGGAGAGCTAAATAAAATGTTGGCTGTCTGTATTTTAAGGTATCTGGATATAATCATTTGCAGGAGCAAGTAGATTTATAAGTGCAACTTTCAGTATTAATGGGAAGTTAGATAGATGAGAATTTCTGGTGCTAATCAAAAGGAAACTACAAAGAAAACTTTGAATCTGGGACTAACAGATCTATTGCACTGTGAATACAAAGAAGATGTTTCATGTTGTAAGGGAGAAGGTATAGTGTTCATTTTAAACTGTTGGTGCTCATACTTGGAAAATGAAGTGTGGAATAAAGTAGCTCTAAGGTTAAAACTTATTTATAGATGAAAGTTTTATATTTTAAGTTTCTACGAATGGGCCTGAGATTTGAGAGACTATTCAAAACTATAAATTAGAATAAATGTCTTTAAGTATGAAAAGGATCTATTATACTGGTTATGTTTTCAAAATAAATCTGAATTTCATCATAACAAATAACTTGTCTGTTGTGATACCTCCTGACAGAATGTTTATATTCTTTTGACCTTAGGAATTAGAGGAATTTCATACTTATGGGAAGGGCTAAAAATTACACAGGACAAAAACTATAAACTGAACTTAGAAATTCACCTGCCTCTACTTCCCAGACTGATTTTTATGACAAATTATTGGAAATTTTGCTTTTAATTTAACTCTGATAACTCTTAAAAGTCTAAATAAATAAATAAACAAATGGGTTGGTTGTGTGGTGGGGGGAAGAGATGTTCTTGGTTTTTATTTTGAGACATCTCACTGAGTAACCCTGCTAGCCTCAAATTTATTGTCCTCCTGCCTAAGACACTTGAGTACTACCAGGACTATAGAGGTTTACCTAACTATAAATAAGCATTTTAAAAAATATATTTATTATGTATGAATGTTCTTCCTGCCCAAATGTATGTATACCATGTGTGCCTAGTTAGGAGGATGGTCAGAAAAGTTTATATTTAGAATGAACATGGACACCTAGTTCTGTACTTAAAACCATATCCCTCATTCACATCCAGTTGCTTACTGGATTTAACTTCTTTCATTTTAAGAACGTATTCAGGATTGAGTTCTGTTGCCTATACCTGTAATGGGGAGGCTGAGCAGCATTACCTTGGACTCAAAACCAGGGCTTCGCTACATAGGAATGAAAAGAAGCAGCGGGTGGTGGTGGTGTATGAAAGGGCCTGCACGCAAGCCTGATGACGAGTTCAGCACTCAGAGCCAACAGTGGGGGAACAGAGTGAACTTCTAAAGTTATTCTCTGACTTCCACATGCACACAGGAGCACACACAATGGTAATAAAATTTAAAGGTTTAGTTTCTGTACTGTATTACCTTACTGGTTGTACTTTCCACACACATTCATTATTTTCTTCATAGACAGCCACCATTAATAAGCAGTTCAGTGTACTTTTTCCCAGTAATTTTCCTGGGTTGTCATATGCATGAAGAATTGTCCATATTAATTATTTACATAAATGGATCATAAGAAACATAACTTTTCTTGAAACTCCATGATACGTGATTTTGTTTTTGATTTGTTTTGTTTCTTTTTTGAGATAGGTTTCTCTGTGTAGTCCTGGCTGTCCTGGAACTCCCTCTGTAGAGGAACTCCCTCACTCTGCCTCCTGAGTGCTGGGATTAAAGGTGTATATAGCCGCCACAGCCCAGCCAGCCTGTGATATTTTTAATATTTATTTTTATCTTGTATATACATGTGTGTTTGTGTGGTCAGGTGCCTACAGAGGCCAGAAAAGGGCGTCCTATTCCCTGGAGCTGGAGTTGTGCTCCTGATGTGGGGCTAGGAACCAAATGCAGGACCTACGGGAAAACATGAAGTGCTCTTAACGTCAGAGCCATTCCTTCAGCTCCTGTTCTGACAGTGGCTCTGTGGACATTCCCAAGCCCTCTCCTTCTGCAGTGAAGGAAGCTTATTGGCTTAAATGTGCTTTTGTTTCTTGAGACAGGGTGGTACTAAATAAAATAGCCAGGCTGGCCTCAAACTCAAAACTCTACTTCTGCCTCTGGGATGCTGGCATGATAGTCATACACCACAGTGTTGCAAAGAAATACATATATTTTTTTACAATGACTACTTAAGTAGGGTTTCTGGATAAAGGGAGCTAAATGCATTGAAAACTAGAAATTGCTAATTTGTCCTCAAAGGAGGCATACCAAGTTTTTCTTTTCATATAGTGAAGTTATTGCTCTTAAGCCACATACTTAAGAATGCTGGCTACTGTCCAGTTTTGGTTTTTTGAGATGGGATTTCTCTGTGTAGCCGTGACTGTCCTGGACTTGCTTTGTAGACCAGGCTGGCCTCGAACTCACAGCGATCTGCCTGCCTCTGCCTCTCGAGTGCTGGGATTAAAGGCATGCACCACCATGCCTGGCTCTGTCCATTTTTTAAAAATAGTTACTAATAAACTAAAACTTTTCTTTTGGTATTTTGACATGTATTTAATTTTTTGTGTAATGACACCCTCTTTATTATAAGTTGATTTCCTATATGTGTACTCTATACCTATTTTCTTAATTAAGGTGTCTTGTGATTTCTCGGGAGCTCATCCCCCTCATGGTTCAGAATTGTGTGTGCTAAGTATCTTTTCATTATAATTTTTCTCATAAATAGAATGTTTTGTTTTACGTTGTTAACTAGCCCCCCCCCCCATTTTGAAACAGGCTTTCACTTAGGTCAGCTTGCCTTTGAACTCATGACTCTCTTGCCTTACCCGCTGATTGCTAGAATTGCAGATATAAGCCACATGTCTGGCCCTTTTTGTCTTAAGTACTTTTTAAAAAGGATATATTAATGGAAAATGGCGATGCTGTGATGATTTAGTAGTTAAGAACATTTACTGCTCTTGCAGAGGACCTGAATTCAGTTCCCAGCACCATCAGAGAGTCTCATAAGCATCTATCATTCTAGTCCAGAGGATTTGCCATCCTCTTCTGGGCTCTGTGCACTCATGCACTTACATACATGGAGGCAGAATACTCATACATAATAAGAGGAAATGGTTCAGTAATGTCAGTTACTACTCTATTTTGTTACCACTCTGTAAATCAGCATTGTTAAGTACTTCAAAGGCTGAAAGAACTCCAAATTTAATGGGATGTTTACAGACATTGCAAAACATAACCTGACCTGATGGGCCTAATAACATTTGTTAAAATTATTTGTCTTAAGAATACTATGGGAGGGGCGGCTCAGCGGCTAGGAGCTCTAGCTGCTCTCCCAGAGGTTCTGATTTCAATTCCCAGCAACCACATGGTGGCTCACAACCATCTATAATGAGATATGATGCCCTCTTCTGGTGAGCAAGCGTACATGCAGATAAACCACTCGTATACAATAAATAAGTAAATAATTTTTTTTTTTTTAAAGAGTACTGTGGTCAAGAGATATAAAGGGGATGAAGGTTTGGATGGGATCTCTAGCACCAAAAAAGTAGAATATATAAACCTATTCTGTATATGCTTATAATAGAGAATAGACCACAGAATCTTAGAACTGTCCAGCATTGGACTGATTAGATCCGCTCTACCTATTAAAGTTATATTCACCTAACTCAAGTTAAACACACTGACTTCTGAGTTAGCACTCACAGTGCAAACACCACAGCCTCATGAAATATAAAGTCTCCAGTTATCAAGATTATACAAAGTCTTTTTGCTTCTTGTAATTGCTAAGTGGTTGAGTACAGCTTGCGTGATGTGAGAATGGTTGCTACGAGCTATACATTTGAGTTTGGCTTTTCTTAAAGTACAAAATGTGCTTTGTGGAGAAAATGAGTAAGCCTGATGTTATATTGAATATGACTGATACTTTTTTCTAATAGATTTCTCTATTCTAAAATTATGAAGATTTATACCATTAATCATTTTTTTGTAATTTTTAGAGCAATATACTTTGCTGCTTACTCAAACTGCAAGGAAAAGTTGAATGGTGTTTTTGATCCTGATTCTACCCAAGTACACATGATTTCAGCTGCAATGGCAGGTATGAATATTTAATAGTAAAAACTCTTCTCAGCCTGGCGATGTCGACATATTATGATGACTTCATATCGAATTAAAATGGTTACTGTGCCTCTTAATAAAGCCTGCAAAGAGGCTTTCTTCATTTGAGTAAAACATTTGTTACATGTAAAATCTGTTATCGGTTACATCTTTGTAACTAAGAATTAAAGTTGACAGACTACAGGTAGTATATTTATTTTGCTATGTGTTGCTTAATATTTAATGAGTTTATGCTTTAGGAGTCTAGCCGTAATTGCACTGGAGTTAGAGCTGCCACTTACTCTCCTCGATTTTCTCTTAGTGCCTTCAGCTCCTGTCTGAAGCACACCGCCAGTACTTGGTGACGCATTCATTACATCCTGGGCTCAAATGCTGCAGGCTTTGTGATGTTTATTAGGACCCAGTTAGTGTAATTGATGTACGATTAAGAATGTATCCCCAGCACTCTGGAGGCAGAGGCAGGCGGATTTCTGTGAGTTCAAGGCCAGCCTGGTCTACAAAGGGAGTCCAGGACAGCCAGAGCTACACAGAGAAACCCTTTGTCAAAAAACAAAAACAACAACAAAAAAAAGTATATCATTCCTCATAATCTAGACTATTGGGCCTGAACTATAGTAGACACTGGCTTATGTGTACATGGCTGTGTAAAAATGTTTCCAGGAACTTGGATATGATTCTGAATCAAAACACCCCTCACAGGTCTCTGTATTACCTAAGAACGAGTGGTGGAGATTGTCCTACGGTTCTGAAATCATTGGCTGCCATGCATGTTAAACAAAGCCTTGAATTTCAGTTCTTAATAGAAATGTCTCCCAATTTTCTGAGAATTATTGTTTAATCTATCTCATATTTCTAAGTTATCCTGTAATTTCATAAAGAAAATCGTAGCTGCTTTTATCAGCTGTTGATCAATAAATAGATTTCCCATTGTGTACTTAATGAGTGCCTTAAACTGTTATTCATTTTCTATTTAGGATAGTTTTATTTGACAACACATATAACCAACTAAATATACATTTGAAATTCTGATTTGCAAACTATTGATACCTTACAAATTAATTTCGAGATTCTTTATATTTTGCAATTTTTGGCTGACTGACATTTTGAAGCTGGAAGGGACAGTGTTTTAAGTCAAAATAGTGTATATTCCGGTTTGCCAGTCTGGAGATCTTGAACAAGTTAGGTAATTCCCTGGAGTTTTTTGTACTCTATCCATGGATTAGCTGAATTGATCTGGATAGATTGAGTAATTAGTTCTTGGTGTAATGATGTTTACCTGGTTACAAGCTGGAATGTTTAATTGTACCTACTTATGCACACTGGTGATGAATGTCCGGCTGGGTATAGGTGAAAGTTGGGCCAAGTAGTTATAAACCCAGTAGTCATTACACTAGGTTAATAATGCATTTCTAGACTTCAGCATTTTGGTTTTGGGGCAGTGGGTTATTTGTCTCTAACTCCAGAAAATTAAAAAGAAATGTTAATGTTACATTAAAAAATTGAAATCAAGAAACTAGATAGGCAGTCATTTTAAAGTTGACAGTGTATCATGGATTCAGTATTATAATTTTAGAGGTTCAAAGTTTCTAAAGTCTTACTGGAACGTCTTATCAGGATATCTCACCAAAACTTATTACTGTTTTTAAATTACATTGTAAAGTAATTTAGTAAAACTTGTAAATTTTTTTCTCAAATGTGTAACATCTTCATTAATACTGTTTCCCAACTTGAGTTCCTTAAGTTTTGAAAATTTGATAAGCATTCATATTCAGACATTACTATACTGTGTGCTTACTGCATAATTTGAAAACATTTTTTTCACTTATTTGCAGTTACGTTGTCCTGAAAATTATGCCTTCAGCATTTCCTTGCACTGTTTGTTAGCATTAACATTTGCAGTTCTTCTGTGTAGTTATATGGCTGGTGAAACAGAATGGCCCAGTACAGATTGATTAAGGTAGCCTTTTGCCCCATTTGTCCTTAAAAATAACCCCCACCAGATTGTTCAGACTTTTCTTCTGGGTCATATTTTTGGACATTAAAGAATAATTTAGAGGTACAAAATACTTCAAGACAAATCACATTAAAAAGATTTTAACTGGCTGTTTAAACAAAAAAATGCTAACTGTGTCACCTTAGTAGCAAAAATGCATTAAATGAGGCAGCTAGCCTGTTGCCTCGGGGATCTGGCATATCAGTCAGCACATGCAGCCTCTCTTCAGTCTCATTTTGTATGTTGTCCAAATCAGCTGAAGCACGTGATTCAAACCTTAAAGCTTAGTTCAAGGTGCATTTAAAGACAGTCTTCATTTGTTTGCTGTTACATACAAGTGGCCACACCTTATGTTTTTGTTTGCTGAACCATTTCCAATGACAAAGATATTTAATCCAGTAATGCTGATCGTTTCTGTGTTTTACCGATCCTTTCCCCTTACATACCACTTTTGAACTAACTGTTTAGGGGTATCTGTTTTATGTCTGATTTATTGAAATAATTTTGAGTAGCCTTCTGAGTACACCATGGCACCATACCAAAAATTGTATTGTTTCTTCTTTCTTTACAATAATTTCCAGTTTTTAAATTTACCTCAATTTTTTATTATGTTTATTCCTATAGTTAGTATGAAATTTCTAATGTATCAATAAATATAATCATTTAGTGTTATCAGTATCCCTAGTGAGTAGTATTTGCTTACAGAATACATTTTTTTGTTTGTTTTCAAGAACCCATTTTTTTTCAAGGTCTATTTTTCTGTGATTTTAACTTCATTGTTTAAATATAAGGTTAGGTGTTTTTTACTCCTTAAAGTTTACCTTAACAGTATTCAGCCAAATGCATGGTTGGACAGCTGCTTTGTATGCTTATTTGTGAACATTTTTCCTGTTTTCTGTTTTGTAGAACACAAGAATTAATACAAATAATCCAAAATATTCCATAAGTATGGATGTGCAGTATTACTGCTAGAGTCAAAGGTGACAGGTACCACTGTTAGCAATGTGTACTTTATTAGTTACAAAAAGTTCCAGACTTCAGTATTCTGATGGGGCTCTGTTTGTTTGTTTATTTTAATTACTAGATAATCTGATTATTAAAGAACAGATTAAAGTGTTTGTAGCTCTTTTCATGGTAGCTAATAGTCGTAGGAAATGGGACATAGAATCCCTTCTAATAATTTTTTTTTTTTAGCTTTTCCCTTGACAAGGTTAGCATTTTTTCTTTAGAACAAAATTGGTCGTCTTTTAGGTAAGTATTTGGACTCTGAATCTGCTGAAGATGGTGGGATTGTCAGTACTCTGCACTTTTATAATAAAACACAAGGCACATTCTGATATTCTCTTAACTTTAAAATTTAAAAAAAAAAAACAGATCTCACAGTAAATATTTATTAAATCCTTCAGTGGGATTCAGTTTGTACACGTGTATCTGATGAGGTCGCTGCTTGTTGTTATGATACAGAAAAGCCTGTGTCTATTTTAGGCATTTACTGTACATTTCTCCCGAGAAAAGAGTGAGATCGTGTCATCTCATGCTCCCCATCCGCAGGTCACTTCCTGTAGAAATATGGACTAACTTAAACCTCGTGAGTACTGATCTGAGCATCTCTTGCAGCCTCTAGTTTAAGAAACACACCCTGGGATGTAGCTATGGATGAGTAGAAGGCGGGACATGAATTTGTGTGCATTGCTGAGTAATTCATAAAGATTTAACCTTATCCCTTTGTTGTCCTTCTAGAAGGAAGAATGGTCTACTTTTCAGTTACCATGTAATGTAAACCTGAGGTCTTCCGGTGGCCGTAATAGCCTTGACCTCCACAGAATAACAACAGTATATGTTAATACATTAGAGAGGTTGTAGTTTTAATATGCTGCCCTGCAGCTGTTAAATAATAGTTGCTGTCTTCTGTCTTTGCTTAGCTGATGTTTAGAGTCTAATACCGTGCTTTCCACTCTAGTCCATTGGTGCTTGCTTACTGCTCTTTTGAAAAGACTAACGCCTACTTTCTGAGAAGTACAGGCTATGGTGAATGTGGTCTTAGCTAGATATAAATTTTAAAATAGTTTCAATACTCTTAGGAGGTTGTGTATGCTTTCAGAATTTAATTGAAGTAAGTACTGAAATGCAACACTGCAGGTATCACTCACTTAAACATTTTCAGCGAGTTTCTTTAGGTGGGATTATGTTTTTAATTGACTTATATAAGCAGGTGGAGTTCTATTTGATGAACAACTTAAATTTGCATTTAAGTTTTTCTAAAGTTTTTCAATAAGATTGACACTACTAACTCAATGCCTATATTGGCACTTTGCTTTATTTAACTGATTCTGGAACAATAGAGATTCTTAATCTTTAAGTGACTTCTTCATTATACTTCCCAGTTTGTTGTCATGCTTTATTGGTGTTCTGAATACATTACGTAATGTAACAAAACTAAAACGCACAATAAAAAGTGATCGGCAATTTCTAACCTTCAGTATCACTATGCCAACATTTGTGTTTGCTGTCATAAATGGAGCAAGATGACGTTTAGTTGTGGTTAACCACAAACTGCCTCACCACATAATTTTGTTAATAGTAAAATTTTATTTTATTCCACTTGTTTTATTTCCTGGGTTAATAGGTTATTTTTCCATATTTAATTAGCTTAATAATGTCTGTTTGCTACTGTTTTTTGGTTAAGAGAAAGTAATTGTGGAACTTAAGAACCAGTTGGCCTTTTTTTCCCCCCATTTTAAAGGACCAACTGCCAAAAACCTATAGATAATGCCTAAATTTTTATCCAGCCAGTAAGTAATTTGCTGATTAGCTACCTGTCTATTACACTCAGCAGTGCCAGTTACTAGGAGAATTAAGCCAGAACAGTCACAGTGAGCAAGGCTTACAGTAATGCCAATCACAGGACACACTCTCCTGCTTACCTGCATTTTAATGTCAGCCCGTCACATACTGTGTCTGGAAATGAACTTTAGTTAAGTGAGAAATACCTGTTGTTTGCTTTCTGACATTGTTTATTTATAGAGAGATATTAAAGTTACCATTTGAGTATTAAAATTTTGTATTCTGAGTAATATTTTAAAATATTTTGATATGTGGTAGTCCTTTTCTTAAAGTGAGGGATTTTGTGATTTGGAAAGCAATTGTGGGCAGAATCTTGAAGTTTTATTTTAATGTTAAACATGGTGGTAATCTTTTGAAAATATTAAGTTGAATAAAATTTTTTAATTGAATAGCTTTATTTTTAGCTTAAGAGAGATTTTCCACTTTATGCCTTTTAAGTTACGTTTTATAAGAAGGCAGGTGTTTTTTCCTAGAAATAATTAAAGTCATTATGAATAACATTGTGGATTTATGCTGCTCCCCACGTTTTTACATAGAAACCCTTAATCTTGCTGTATAGATATCTAGCCAACATAAATATTTAGGAATTGTAATTTTTGTTTAACAAATAAGATTTGGGGTTGTGGTGTGGCTTTTTAGTTAGATGACTGTTTAGCAGCCTTGAGGCCCTGGTTTCAGTCTTTAGAAACAAGGAGTCATTTAGTTGGTGGTCTGTCCTGTATTGATGTCTGCTAATATATAAAATATGTTGAGTTTAACTTTCCCATTTAGAAAAGTGGGGTTCAAAAGAAGAAAATAACAATGTATGTTTATTCTGAGACTAAGCATTTAAGACAAATATGTAAACTAGTCTAATAGTCAGTCTTTTCTTTCACCAAGAATAAACTCTTAAGAAGAACCTCTTATTTAAAGGATGCTCTGTGACAGTCTGCTTCACGTTCTAAATTGTTATTACCAGCAAATGCTGCCAAAGCTACTGGTCTCATTCCTCTGTGTAGTATTAAAACACTTAAGAAAAGCAGAAACTAGTCACAAAATTACTTAAAAGTTAATAAACCACACTTTATCTTGCTAATAAATAGCTTTAATTGGGATACCCCTTTGTGTGACATGCAGCTATTTCCAGTGTTAATACAGGGCATAAAAGAAGTAAAACTTGAGTAAGTTACTTACCTGATATTATAGAGTAGGAAAGAACATTATGAGGCTTTGAAAACAGTTGAGTAAAAGCATTTGACTTATGTAGTAGCTTTAAAAGCCAAGAAAAGTTTATGATTGACTCTAATAACTTTTAATGTAGTATTAAATACATCACAGCACTTTTGTTCATAGTAAATGTACTGAGTAGAGTATGTTCTTCCTAAAAACCTGTTTGACCTAGTAGTGTTTGATAGAGGATATTAAAATAACTAAGTTCCTTACTTCTCTGTGTAAGTTTTCAGTGAAGTTTAAAAGCCAGTATGAATAAATGTAATTCTGTGAAGTTTATATTACTGATCTTAAATGTAAAAGCAAAATAAATGCCCTGTTTTGTATAGACGAAACATCTTATAAATTCCTGTCATTAAGATTGCATTTTCTATGCTGTTTTTCTTTAAAAAAAAAAAAAAAAAAAAAAAAAGTAGGAAGATACCAAGTAAAAAGAATGCATTGCACCAGAAACTCTAGTTTACTGTCTGAAACTGAGCCACCCCACCAGGGGACTGCTGCTCTGTGGTAGTAGTTACTAGGTGACACTTGAACACTTGTGAGGGAGAGCTGCCTTCTACCCTGACTTTCTTCTGTCTGTAAAAACGAGAGGGAAATTCCCATTTGTAGCTTTTGGGACTTGAAGAGTTTTTATTTGTTAAATTGAATTACAAGAAGACCTCATGTATTAACCCTAACAGAAACTTTACCTCTATGCTAGTACTTATTTTAAAAAACAAAAACTTCTGGGCCACAGACCAAAATATAGTATGTGGTACTATTTATGTAGAATTCCTTTTGAATGTATGGTGGGTGATGGAACTCACCGCAGGGCAGCTGTTTTAGAATGCATGCTTTTTAGCTCTTGAATACACACAATTTCTGTTTGTAAACTCGGATTACAGAGTAGAGAGCACCTGTTTTCATGTAGGTCAGGAGAACAGCTGAGGTGAGGGAGAGTCTATCCCTGAAAGAATACCATCTAGGAAGGCCAGAACAGGTGTTCGTGGTATCTGGACATAAAATGACAAGTGTAAAGCTTATTTCAGTTAATAGTTTCAACATTTGTAGACATATTCATACTGTGTGTGAATAGTGTGACTCCTGTCTGCTGACATTGATTTTAAATATATTTGTTTAGGTTTTACTGCAATCACTGCAACGAACCCCATTTGGCTTATAAAGACTCGGTTACAGCTTGATGCAAGGTATGTTTTTATTTGGTTGGTTTGGTTCTGAGACATAGTCTTTCTGTAGCCCAGGAGGACCATAGGCTGCTCCCAAATGTGTGGTGATATCTTTCCTCAGCTTCCC